>NC_052233.1:3360948-3433448 GCF_013401445.1 Tripterygium wilfordii
CATAGAATTGAGCATTCCTAAGGCATCAAATTGGAACCGTTATCATCTATTTAGTGTTCTTAGAAGTCTTAACTTGCTAGTTTAGCTTTTGGACAACGTTTCGTTAGGTAAAGAAGCCAATAGACCAAGTTAAGTTCAAAATTGCACGAAACGTGAAAAACTTGTCTATGCATAGAATTGAGCATTCCTAAGGCATCAAATTGGACCGTTATACATCTATTTAGTGTTCTTCGAAGTCTTAACTTGCTAGTTTAGCTTTTGGACAACGTTTCGTTAGGTAAAGAAGCCAATAGACCAAGTTAAGTTCAAAATTGCACGAAACGTGAAAAACTTGTCTATGCATAGAATTGAGCATTCCTAAGGCATCAAATTGCACAGTTATACTCTATTTAGTGTTCTTAGAAGTCTTAACTTGCTAGTTTAGCTTTTGGACAACGTTTCGTTAGGTAAAGAAGCCAAATAGACCAAGTTAAGTTCAAAATTGCACGAAACGTGAAAAACTTGTCTATGCATAGAATTGAGCATTCCTAAGGCATCAAATTGGACCGTTATACTCTATTTAGTGTTCTTCAGAAGTCTTAACTTGCTAGTTTAGCTTTTGGACTAACGTTTCGTTAGGTAAAGAAGCCAATAGACCAAGTTAAGTTCAAAATTGCACGAAACGTGAAAAACTTGTCTATGCATAGAATTGAGCATTCCTAAGGCATCAAATTGGACCGTTATCATCTATTTAGTGTTCTTAGAAGTCTTAACTCGCTAGTTTAGCTTTTGGACAATCGTTTCGTTAGGTAAAGAAGCCATAGACCAAGTTAAGTTCAAAATTGCACGAAACGTGAAAAACTTGTCTATGCATAGAATTGAGCATTCCTAAGGCCATCAAATTGGACCGTTATACTCTATTTAGTGTTCTTAGAAGTCTTAACTTGCTAGTTTAGCTTTTGGACAACGTTTCGTTAGGTAAAGAAGCCAATAGACCAAGTTAAGTTCAAAATTGCACGAAACGTGAAAAACTTGTCTATGCATAGAATTGAGCATTCCTAAGGCATCAAATTGGACCGTTATACTCTATTTAGTGTTCTTAGAAGTCTTAACTTGCTAGTTTAGCTTTTGGACAACGTTTCGTTAGGTAAAGAAGCCAATAGACCAAGTTAAGTTCAAAATTGCACGAAACGTGAAAAACTTGTCTATGCATAGAATTGAGCATTCCTAAGGCATCAAATTGGACCGTTATCATCTATTTAGTGTTCTTAGAAGTCTTAACTTGCTAGTTTAGCTTTTGGACAACGTTTCGTTAGGTAAAGAAGCCAATAGACCAAGTTAAGTTCAAAATTGCACGAAACGTGAAAAACTTGTCTATGCATAGAATTGAGCATTCCTAAGGCCATCAAATTGGACCGTTATACTCTATTTAGTGTTCTTAGAAGTCTTAACTTGCTAGTTTAGCTTTTGGACAACGTTTCGTTAGGTAAAGAAGCCAATAGACCAAGTTAAGTTCAAAATTGCACGAAACGTGAAAAACTTGTCTATGCATAGAATTGAGCATTCCTAAGGCATCAAATTGGACCGTTATACTCTATTTAGTGTTCTTAGAAGTCTTAACTTGCTAGTTTAGCTTTTGGACAACGTTTCGTTAGGTAAAGAAGCCAATAGACCAAGTTAAGTTCAAAATTGCACGAAACGTGAAAAACTTGTCTATGCATAGAATTGAGCATTCCTAAGGCATCAAATTGCACCGTTATACTCTATTTAGTGTTCTTAGAAGTCTTAACTTGCTAGTTTAGCTTTTGGACAACGTTTCGTTAGGTAAAGAAGCCAATAGACCAAGTTAAGTTCAAAATTGCACGAAACGTGAAAAACTTGTCTATGCATAGAATTGAGCATTCCTAAGGCCATCAAATTGGACCGTTATACTCTATTTAGTGTTCTTAGAAGTCTTAACTTGCTAGTTTAGCTTTTGGACAACGTTTCGTTAGGTAAAGAAGCCAATAGACCAAGTTAAGTTCAAAATTGCACGAAACGTGAAAAACTTGTCTATGCATAGAATTGAGCATTCCTAAGGCCTCAAATTGGACCGTTATAATCTATTTAGTGTTCTTAGAAGTCTTAACTTGCTAGTTTAGCTTTTGGACAACGTTTCGTTAGGTAAAGAAGCCAATAGACCAAGTTAAGTTCAAAATTGCACGAAACGTGAAAAACTTGTCTATGCATAGAATTGAGCATTCCTAAGGCATCAAATTGGACCGTTATCATCTATTTAGTGTTCTTCGAAGTCTTAACTTGCTAGTTTAGCTTTTGGACAACGTTTCGTTAGGTAAAGAAGCCAATAGACCAAGTTAAGTTCAAAATTGCACGAAACGTGAAAAACTTGTCTATGCATAGAATTGAGCATTCCTAAGGCATCAAATTGGACCGTTATCATCTATTTAGTGTTCTTCGAAGTCTTAACTTGCTAGTTTAGCTTTTGGACAACGTTTCGTTAGGTAAAGAAGCCAATAGACCAAGTTAAGTTCAAAATTGCACGAAACGTGAAAAACTTGTCTATGCATAGAATTGAGCATTCCTAAGGCCATCAAATTGGACCGTTATACTCTATTTAGTGTTCTTAGAAGTCTTAACTTGCTAGTTTAGCTTTTGGACAACGTTTCGTTAGGTAAAGAAGCCAATAGACCAAGTTAAGTTCAAAATTGCACGAAACGTGAAAAACTTGTCTATGCATAGAATTGAGCATTCCTAAGGCATCAAATTGGACCGTTATCATCTATTTAGTGTTCTTCGAAGTCTTAACTTGCTAGTTTAGCTTTTGGACAACGTTTCGTTAGGTAAAGAAGCCAATAGACCAAGTTAAGTTCAAAATTGCACGAAACGTGAAAAACTTGTCTATGCATAGAATTGAGCATTCCTAAGGCATCAAATTGCACCGTTATACTCTATTTAGTGTTCTTAGAAGTCTTAACTTGCTAGCTTAGCTTTTGGACAACGTTTCGTTAGGTAAAGAAGCCAATAGACCAAGTTAAGTTCAAAATTGCACGAAACGTGAAAAACTTGTCTATGCATAGAATTGAGCATTCCTAAGGCCATCAAATTGGACCGTTATACTCTATTTAGTGTTCTTAGAAGTCTTAACTTGCTAGTTTAGCTTTTGGACAACGTTTCGTTAGGTAAAGAAGCCAATAGACCAAGTTAAGTTCAAAATTGCACGAAACGTGAAAAACTTGTCTATGCATAGAATTGAGCATTCCTAAGGCATCAAATTGGACCGTTATCACTCTATTTAGTGTTCTTAGAAGTCTTAACTTGCTAGTTTAGCTTTTGGACAACGTTTCGTTAGGTAAAGAAGCCAATAGACCAAGTTAAGTTCAAAATTGCACGAAACGTGAAAAACTTGTCTATGCATAGAATTGAGCATTCCTAAGGCATCAAATTGGACCGTTATCATCTATTTAGTGTTCTTCGAAGTCTTAACTTGCTAGTTTAGCTTTTGGACAACGTTTCGTTAGGTAAAGAAGCCAATAGACCAAGTTAAGTTCAAAATTGCACGAAACGTGAAAAACTTGTCTATGCATAGAATTGAGCATTCCTAAGGCATCAAATTGGACCGTTATCATCTATTTAGTGTTCTTCGAAGTCTTAACTTGCTAGTTTAGCTTTTGGACAACGTTTCGTTAGGTAAAGAAGCCAATAGACCAAGTTAAGTTCAAAATTGCACGAAACGTGAAAAACCTGTCTATGCATAGAATTGAGCATTCCAAAGGCATCAAATTGCACCGTTATACTCTATTTAGTGTTCTTAGAAGTCTTAACTTGCTAGTTTAGCTTTTGGACAACGTTTCGTTAGGTAAAGAAGCCAATAGACCAAGTTAAGTTCAAAATTGCACGAAACGTGAAAAACTTGTCTATGCATAGAATTGAGCATTCCTAAGGCATCAAATTGGACCGTTATCATCTATTTAGTGTTCTTCGAAGTCTTAACTTGCTAGTTTAGCTTTTGGACAACGTTTCGTTAGGTAAAGAAGCCAATAGACCAAGTTAAGTTCAAAATTGCACGAAACGTGAAAAACTTGTCTATGCATAGAATTGAGCATTCCTAAGGTATCAAATTGGACCGTTATCATCTATTTAGTGTTGTTCGAAGTCTTAACTTGCTAGCTTAGCTTTTGGACAACGTTTCGTTAGGTAAAGAAGCCAATAGACCAAGTTAAGTTCAAAATTGCACGAAACGTGAAAAACTTATCTATGCATAGAATTGAGCATTCCTAAGGCCATCAAATTGGACCGTTATACTCTATTTTGTGTTCTTAGAAGTCTTAACTTGCTAGTTTAGCTTTTGGACAACGTTTCGTTAGGTAAAGAAGCCAATAGACCAAGTTAAGTTCAAAATTGCACGAAACGTGAAAAACTTGTCTATGCATAGAATTGAGCATTCCTAAGGCATCAAATTGGACCGTTATACTCTATTTAGTGTTCTTAGAAGTCTTAACTTGCTAGTTTAGCTTTTGGACAACGTTTCGTTAGGTAAAGAAGCCAATAGACCAAGTTAAGTTCAAAATTGCACGAAACGTGAAAAACTTGTCTATGCATAGAATTGAGCATTCCTAAGGCCACAAATTGGACCGTTATACTCTATTTAGTGTTCTTAGAAGTCTTAACTTTCTAGTTTAGCTTTTGGACAACGTTTCGTTAGGTAAAGAAGCCAATAGACCAAGTTAAGTTCAAAATTGCACGAAACGTGAAAAACTTGTCTATGAATAGAATTGAGCATTCCTAAGGCCTCAAATTGGACAGTTATACTCTATTTAGTGTTCTTGGAAGTCTTAACTTGCTAGTTTAGCTTTTGGACAACGTTTCGTTAGGTAAAGAAGCCAATAGACCAAGTTAAGTTCAAAATTGCACGAAACGTGAAAAACTTGTCTATGCATAGAATTGAGCATTCCTAAGGCATCAAATTGGACCGTTATCATCTATTTAGTGTTCTTCGAAGTCTTAACTTGCTAGTTTAGCTTTTGGATAACGTTTCGTTAGGTAAAGAAGCCAATAGACCAAGTTAAGTTCAAAATTGCACGAAACGTGAAAAACTTGTCTATGCATAGAATTGAGCATTCCTAAGGCATCAAATTGCACCGTTATACTCTATTTAGTGTTCTTAGAAGTCTTAACTTGCTAGTTTAGCTTTTGGACAACGTTTCGTTAGGTAAAGAAGCCAATAGACCAAGTTAAGTTCAAAATTGCACGAAACGTGAAAAACTTGTCTATGCATAGAATTGAGCATTCCTAAGGCCACAAATTGGACCGTTATACTCTATTTAGTGTTCTTAGAAGTCTTAACTTGCTAGTTTAGCTTTTGGACAACGTTTCGTTAGGTAAAGAAACCAATAGACCAAGTTAAGTTCAAAATTGCACGAAACGTGAAAAACTTGTCTATGCATAGAATTGAGCATTCCTAAGGCATCAAATTTTACTGTTACACTCTATTTAGTGTTCTTAGAAGTCTTAACTTGCTAGTTTAGCTTTTGGACAACGTTTCGTTAGGTAAAGAAGCAAATAGACCAAGTTAAGTTCAAAATTGCACGAAACGTGAAAAACTTGTCTATGCATAGAATTGAGCATTCCTAAGGCATCAAATTGGACCATTATCATCTATTTAGTGTTCTTCGAAGTCTTAACTTGCTAGTTTAGTTTTTGGATAACGTTTCGTTAGGTAAGGAAGCCAATAGACCAAGTTAAGTTCAAAATTGCACGAAACGTGAAAAACTTGTCTATGCATAGAATTGAGCATTCCTAAGGTATCAAATTGGACCGTTATCATCTATTTAGTGTTCTTCGAAGTCTTAACTCACTAGCTTAGCTTTTGGACATCGTTTCGTTAGGTAAAGAAGCCAATGGACCAAGTTAAGTTCAAAATTGCACGAAACGTGAAAAACTTGTCTATGCATAGAATTGAGCATTCCTATGGCCTCAAATTGGACCGTTATACTCTATTTAGTGTTCTTGGAAGTCTTAACTTGCTAGTTTAGCTTTTGGACAACGTTTCGTTAGGTAAAGAAGCAAATAGACCAAGTTAAGTTCAAAATTGCACGAAACGTGAAAAACTTGTCTATGCATAGAATTGAGCATTCCTAAGGCATCAAATTGGACCGTTATCATCTATTTAGTGTTCTTCGAAGTCTTAACTTGCTAGTTTAGTTTTTGGATAACATTTTGTTAGGTAACGAAGCCAATAGACCAAGTTAAGTTCAAAATTGCACGAAACGTGAAAAACTTGTCTCTGCATAGAATTGAGCATTCCCAAGGCATCAAATTGCACCGTTATACTCTATTTAGTGTTCTTAGAAGTCTTAACTTGCTAGTTTAGCTTTTGGACAACGTTTCGTTAGGTAAAGAAGCCAATAGACCAAGTTAAGTTCAAAATTGCACGAAACGTGAAAAACTTGTCTATGCATAGAATTGAGCATTCCTAAGGCCACAAATTGGACCGTTATACTCTATTTAGTGTTCTTAGAAGTCTTAACTTGCTAGTTTAGCTTTTGGACAACGTTTCGTTAGGTAAAGAAGCCAATAGACCAAGTTAAGTTCAAAATTGCACGAAACGTGAAAAACTTGTCTATGCATAGAATTGAGCATTCCTAAGGCATCAAATTTTACTGTTACACTCTATTTAGTGTTCTTAGAAGTCTTAACTTGCTAGTTTAGCTTTTGGACAACGTTTCGTTAGGTAAAGAAGCAAATAGACCAAGTTAAGTTCAAAATTGCACGAAACGTGAAAAACTTGTCTATGCATAGAATTGAGCATTCCTAAGGCATCAAATTGGACCATTATCATCTATTTAGTGTTCTTCGAAGTCTTAACTTGCTAGTTTAGTTTTTGGATAACGTTTCGTTAGGTAAGGAAGCCAATAGACCAAGTTAAGTTCAAAATTACACGAAACGTGAAAAACTTGTCTATGCATAGAATTGAGCATTCCTAAGGTATCAAATTGGACCGTTATCATCTATTTAGTGTTCTTCGAAGTCTTAACTCACTAGCTTAGCTTTTGGACATCGTTTCGTTAGGTAAAGAAGCCAATAGACCAAGTTAAGTTCAAAATTGCACGAAACGTGAAAAACTTGTCTATGAATAGAATTGAGCATTCCTAAGGCCTCAAATTGGACAGTTATACTCTATTTAGTGTTCTTGGAAGTCTTAACTTGCTAGTTTAGCTTTTGGACAACGTTTCGTTAGGTAAAGAAGCAAATAGACCAAGTTAAGTTCAAAATTGCACGAAACGTGAAAAACTTGTCTATGCATAGAATTGAGCATTCCTAAGGCATCAAATTGGACCGTTATCATCTATTTAGTGTTCTTCGAAGTCTTAACTTGCTAGTTTAGTTTTTGGATAACGTTTTGTTAGGTAACGAAGCCAATAGACCAAGTTAAGTTCAAAATTGCACGAAACGTGAAAAACTTGTCTATGCATAGAATTGAGCATTCCTAAGGCATCAAATTGGACCGTTATCATCTATTTAGTGTTCTTCGAAGTCTTAACTCACTAGCTTAGCTTTTGGACATCGTTTCGTTAGGTAAAGAAGCCAATGGACCAAGTTAAGTTCAAAATTGCACGAAACGTGAAAAACTTGTCTATGCATAGAATTGAGCATTCCTAAGGCCACAAATTGGACCGTTATACTCTATTTAGTGTTCTTAGAAGTCTTAACTTGCTAGTTTAGCTTTTGGACAACGTTTCGTTAGGTAAAGAAGCCAATAGACCAAGTTAAGTTCAAAATTGCACGAAACGTGAAAAACTTGTCTCTGCATAGAATTGAGCATTCCCAAGGCATCAAATTGCACCGTTATACTCTATTTAGTGTTCTTAGAAGTCTTAACTTGCTAGTTTAGCTTTTGGACAACGTTTCGTTAGGTAAAGAAGCCAATAGACCAAGTTAAGTTCAAAATTGCACGAAACGTGAAAAACTTGTCTATGCATAGAATTGAGCATTCCTAAGGCCATCAAATTGGACCGTTATACTCTATTTAGTGTTCTTAGAAGTCTTAACTTGCTAGTTTAGCTTTTGGACAACGTTTCGTTAGGTAAAGAAGCCAATAGACCAAGTTAAGTTCAAAATTGCACGAAACGTGAAAAACTTGTCTATGCATAGAATTGAGCATTCCTAAGGCATCAAATTGGACCGTTATACTCTATTTAGTGTTCTTAGAAGTCTTAACTTGCTAGTTTAGCTTTTGGACAACGTTTCGTTAGGTAAAGAAGCCAATAGACCAAGTTAAGTTCAAAATTGCACGAAACGTGAAAAACTTGTCTATGCATAGAATTGAGCATTCCTAAGGCATCAAATTGGACCGTTATACTCTATTTAGTGTTCTTAGAAGTCTTAACTTGCTAGTTTAGCTTTTGGACAACGTTTCGTTAGGTAAAGAAGCCAATAGACCAAGTTAAGTTCAAAATTGCACGAAACGTGAAAAACTTGTCTATGCATAGAATTGAGCATTCCTAAGGCATCAAATTGGACCGTTATCACTCTATTTAGTGTTCTTAGAAGTCTTAACTTGCTAGTTTAGCTTTTGGACAACGTTTCGTTAGGTAAAGAAGCCAATAGACCAAGTTAAGTTCAAAATTGCACGAAACGTGAAAAACTTGTCTATGCATAGAATTGAGCATTCCTAAGGCATCAAATTGGACCGTTATACATCTATTTAGTGTTCTTAGAAGTCTTAACTTGCTAGTTTAGCTTTTGGACAACGTTTCGTTAGGTAAAGAAGCCAATAGACCAAGTTAAGTTCAAAATTGCACGAAACGTGAAAAACTTGTCTATGCATAGAATTGAGCATTCCTAAGGCATCAAATTGGACCGTTATCATCTATTTAGTGTTCTTAGAAGTCTTAACTTGCTAGTTTAGCTTTTGGACAACGTTTCGTTAGGTAAAGAAGCCAATAGACCAAGTTAAGTTCAAAATTGCACGAAACGTGAAAAACTTGTCTATGCATAGAATTGAGCATTCCTAAGGCATCAAATTGGACCGTTATACTCTATTTAGTGTTCTTAGAAGTCTTAACTTGCTAGTTTAGCTTTTGGACAACGTTTCGTTAGGTAAAGAAGCCAATAGACCAAGTTAAGTTCAAAATTGCACGAAACGTGAAAAACTTGTCTATGCATAGAATTGAGCATTCCTAAGGCATCAAATTGGACCGTTATCATCTATTTAGTGTTCTTCGAAGTCTTAACTTGCTAGTTTAGCTTTTGGACAACGTTTCGTTAGGTAAAGAAGCCAATAGACCAAGTTAAGTTCAAAATTGCACGAAACGTGAAAAACTTGTCTATGCATAGAATTGAGCATTCCTAAGGCATCAAATTGGACCGTTATACTCTATTTAGTGTTCTTAGAAGTCTTAACTTGCTAGTTTAGCTTTTGGACAACGTTTCGTTAGGTAAAGAAGCCAATAGACCAAGTTAAGTTCAAAATTGCACGAAACGTGAAAAACTTGTCTATGCATAGAATTGAGCATTCCTAAGGCATCAAATTGGACCGTTATACTCTATTTAGTGTTCTTAGAAGTCTTAACTTGCTAGTTTAGCTTTTGGACAACGTTTCGTTAGGTAAAGAAGCCAATAGACCAAGTTAAGTTCAAAATTGCACGAAACGTGAAAAACTTGTCTATGCATAGAATTGAGCATTCCTAAGGCATCAAATTGGACCGTTATCACTCTATTTAGTGTTCTTAGAAGTCTTAACTTGCTAGTTTAGCTTTTGGACAACGTTTCGTTAGGTAAAGAAGCAAATAGACCAAGTTAAGTTCAAAATTGCACGAAACGTGAAAAACTTGTCTATGCATAGAATTGAGCATTCCTAAGGCATCAAATTGGACCGTTATCATCTATTTAGTGTTCTTCGAAGTCTTAACTTGCTAGTTTAGCTTTTGGATAACGTTTTGTTAGGTAACGAAGCCAATAGACCAAGTTAAGTTCAAAATTGCACGAAACGTGAAAAACTTGTCTATGCATAGAATTGAGCATTCCTAAGGCATCAAATTGGACCGTTATCATCCATTTAGTGTTCTTCGAAGTCTTAACTTCACTAGCTTAGCTTTTGGACATCGTTTCGTTAGGTAAAGAAGCCAATAGACCAAGTTAAGTTCAAAATTGCACGAAACGTGAAAAACTTGTCTATGCATAGAATTGAGCATTCCTAAGGCCTCAAATTGGACCGTTATACTCTATTTAGTGTTCTTGGAAGTCTTAACTTGCTAGTTTAGCTTTTGGACAACGTTTCGTTAGGTAAAGAAGCCAATAGACCAAGTTAAGTTCAAAATTGCACGAAACGTGAAAAACTTGTCTATGCATAGAATTGAGCATTCCTAAGGCATCAAATTGGACCGTTATCATCTATTTAGTGTTCTTCGAAGTCTTAACTTGCTAGTTTAGCTTTTGGACAACGTTTCGTTAGGTAAAGAAGCCAATAGACCAAGTTAAGTTCAAAATTGCACGAAACGTGAAAAACTTGTCTATGCATAGAATTGAGCATTCCTAAGGCATCAAATTGGACCGTTATACTCTATTTAGTGTTCTTAGAAGTCTTAACTTGCTAGTTTAGCTTTTGGACAACGTTTCGTTAGGTAAAGAAGCCAATAGACCAAGTTAAGTTCAAAATTGCACGAAACGTGAAAAACTTGTCTATGCATACAATTAAGCATTCCTATGGCCTCAAATTGGACCGTTATACTCTATTTAGTGTTTTTAGAAGTCTTAACTTGCTAGTTTAGCTTTTGGACAACGTTTCGTTAGGTAAAGAAGCCAATAGACCAAGTTAAGTTCAAAATTGCACGAAACGTGAAAAACTTGTCTATGCATAGAATTGAGCATTCCTAAGGCATCAAATTGGACCGTTATCATCTATTTAGTGTTCTTAGAAGTCTTAACTTGCTAGTTTAGCTTTTGGACAACGTTTCGTTAGGTAAAGAAGCCAATAGACCAAGTTAAGTTCAAAATTGCACGAAACGTGAAAAACTTGTCTATGCATAGAATTGGACCGTTATCATCTATTTAGTGTTCTTCGAAGTCTTAACTTGCTAGTTTAGCTTTTGGACAACGTTTCGTTAGGTAAAGAAGCCAATAGACCAAGTTAAGTTCAAAATTGCACGAAACGTGAAAAACTTGTCTATGCATAGAATTGAGCATTCCTAAGGCCTCAAATTGGACCGTTATACTCTATTTAGTGTTCTTAGAAGTCTTAACTTGCTAGTTTAGCTTTTGGACAACGTTTCGTTAGGTAAAGAAGCCAATAGACCAAGTTAAGTTCAAAATTGCACGAAACGTGAAAAACTTGTCTATGCATAGAATTGAGCATTCCTAAGGCATCAAATTGGACCGTTATCATCTATTTAGTGTTCTTCGAAGTCTTAACTTGCTAGTTTAGCTTTTGGACAACGTTTCGTTAGGTAAAGAAGCCAATAGACCAAGTTAAGTTCAAAATTGCACGAAACGTGAAAAACTTGTCTATGCATAGAATTGAGCATTCCTAAGGCATCAAATTGGCACCGTTATACTCTATTTAGTGTTCTTAGAAGTCTTAACTTGCTAGTTTAGCTTTTGGACAACGTTTCGTTAGGTAAAGAAGCCAATAGACCAAGTTAAGTTCAAAATTGCACGAAACGTGAAAAACTTGTCTATGCATAGAATTGAGCATTCCTAAGGCCATCAAATTGGACCGTTATACTCTATTTAGTGTTCTTAGAAGTCTTAACTTGCTAGTTTAGCTTTTGGACAACGTTTCGTTAGGTAAAGAAGCCAATAGACCAAGTTAAGTTCAAAATTGCACGAAACGTGAAAAACTTGTCTATGCATAGAATTGAGCATTCCTAAGGCATCAAATTGGACCGTTATCACTCTATTTAGTGTTCTTAGAAGTCTTAACTTGCTAGTTTAGCTTTTGGACAACGTTTCGTTAGGTAAAGAAGCCAATAGACCAAGTTAAGTTCAAAATTGCACGAAACGTGAAAAACTTGTCTATGCATAGAATTGAGCATTCCTAAGGCATCAAATTGGACCGTTATCATCTATTTAGTGTTCTTCGAAGTCTTAACTTGCTAGTTTAGCTTTTGGACAACGTTTCGTTAGGTAAAGAAGCCAATAGACCAAGTTAAGTTCAAAATTGCACGAAACGTGAAAAACTTGTCTATGCATAGAATTGAGCATTCCTAAGGCATCAAATTGGACCGTTATCATCTATTTAGTGTTCTTCGAAGTCTTAACTTGCTAGTTTAGCTTTTGGACAACGTTTCGTTAGGTAAAGAAGCCAATAGACCAAGTTAAGTTCAAAATTGCACGAAACGTGAAAAACTTGTCTATGCATAGAATTGAGCATTCCTAAGGCATCAAATTGGACCGTTATACTCTATTTAGTGTTCTTAGAAGTCTTAACTTGCTAGTTTAGCTTTTGGACAACGTTTCGTTAGGTAAAGAAGCCAATAGACCAAGTTAAGTTCAAAATTGCACGAAACGTGAAAAACTTGTCTATGCATAGAATTGAGCATTCCTAAGGCATCAAATTGGACCGTTATACATCTATTTAGTGTTCTTAGAAGTCTTAACTTGCTAGTTTAGCTTTTGGACAACGTTTCGTTAGGTAAAGAAGCCAATAGACCAAGTTAAGTTCAAAATTGCACGAAACGTGAAAAACTTGTCTATGCATAGAATTGAGCATTCCTAAGGCATCAAATTGGACCGTTATCATCTATTTAGTGTTCTTCGAAGTCTTAACTTGCTAGTTTAGCTTTTGGACAACGTTTCGTTAGGTAAAGAAGCCAATAGACCAAGTTAAGTTCAAAATTGCACGAAACGTGAAAAACTTGTCTATGCATAGAATTGAGCATTCCTAAGGCATCAAATTGGACCGTTATACATCTATTTAGTGTTCTTAGAAGTCTTAACTTGCTAGTTTAGCTTTTGGACAACGTTTCGTTAGGTAAAGAAGCCAATAGACCAAGTTAAGTTCAAAATTGCACGAAACGTGAAAAACTTGTCTATGCATAGAATTGAGCATTCCTAAGGCATCAAATTGGACCGTTATACTCTATTTAGTGTTCTTAGAAGTCTTAACTTGCTAGCTTAGCTTTTGGACAACGTTTCGTTAGGTAAAGAAGCCAATAGACCAAGTTAAGTTCAAAATTGCACGAAACGTGAAAAACTTGTCTATGCATAGAATTGAGCATTCCTAAGGCATCAAATTGGACCGTTATACATCTATTTAGTGTTCTTAGAAGTCTTAACTTGCTAGTTTAGCTTTTGGACAACGTTTCGTTAGGTAAAGAAGCCAATAGACCAAGTTAAGTTCAAAATTGCACGAAACGTGAAAAACTTGTCTATGCATAGAATTGAGCATTCCTAAGGCATCAAATTGGACCGTTATCACTCTATTTAGTGTTCTTAGAAGTCTTAACTTGCTAGTTTAGCTTTTGGACAACGTTTCGTTAGGTAAAGAAGCCAATAGACCAAGTTAAGTTCAAAATTGCACGAAACGTGAAAAACTTGTCTATGCATAGAATTGAGCATTCCTAAGGCATCAAATTGGACCGTTATCATCTATTTAGTGTTCTTCGAAGTCTTAACTTGCTAGTTTAGCTTTTGGACAACGTTTCGTTAGGTAAAGAAGCCAATAGACCAAGTTAAGTTCAAAATTGCACGAAACGTGAAAAACTTGTCTATGCATAGAATTGAGCATTCCTAAGGCATCAAATTGGACCGTTATCATCTATTTAGTGTTCTTCGAAGTCTTAACTTGCTAGTTTAGCTTTTGGACAACGTTTCGTTAGGTAAAGAAGCCAATAGACCAAGTTAAGTTCAAAATTGCACGAAACGTGAAAAACTTGTCTATGCATAGAATTGAGCATTCCTAAGGCATCAAATTGGACCGTTATACTCTATTTAGTGTTCTTAGAAGTCTTAACTTGCTAGTTTAGCTTTTGGACAACGTTTCGTTAGGTAAAGAAGCCAATAGACCAAGTTAAGTTCAAAATTGCACGAAACGTGAAAAACTTGTCTATGCATAGAATTGAGCATTCCTAAGGCATCAAATTGGACCGTTATACTCTATTTAGTGTTCTTAGAAGTCTTAACTTGCTAGTTTAGCTTTTGGACAACGTTTCGTTAGGTAAAGAAGCCAATAGACCAAGTTAAGTTCAAAATTGCACGAAACGTGAAAAACTTGTCTATGCATAGAATTGAGCATTCCTAAGGCATCAAATTGGACCGTTATACTCTATTTAGTGTTCTTAGAAGTCTTAACTTGCTAGTTTAGCTTTTGGACAACGTTTCGTTAGGTAAAGAAGCCAATAGACCAAGTTAAGTTCAAAATTGCACGAAACGTGAAAAACTTGTCTATGCATAGAATTGAGCATTCCTAAGGCATCAAATTGGACCGTTATACTCTATTTAGTGTTCTTAGAAGTCTTAACTTGCTAGTTTAGCTTTTGGACAACGTTTCGTTAGGTAAAGAAGCCAATAGACCAAGTTAAGTTCAAAATTGCACGAAACGTGAAAAACTTGTCTATGCATAGAATTGAGCATTCCTAAGGCATCAAATTGCACCGTTATCACTCTATTTAGTGTTCTTAGAAGTCTTAACTTGCTAGTTTAGCTTTTGGACAACGTTTCGTTAGGTAAAGAAGCCAATAGACCAAGTTAAGTTCAAAATTGCACGAAACGTGAAAAACTTGTCTATGCATAGAATTGAGCATTCCTAAGGCATCAAATTGCACCGTTATACTCTATTTAGTGTTCTTAGAAGTCTTAACTTGCTAGCTTTAGCTTTTGGACAACGTTTCGTTAGGTAAAGAAGCCAATAGACCAAGTTAAGTTCAAAATTGCACGAAACGTGAAAAACTTGTCTATGCATAGAATTGAGCATTCCTAAGGCATCAAATTGGACCGTTATCATCTATTTAGTGTTCTTCGAAGTCTTAACTTGCTAGTTTAGCTTTTGGACAACGTTTCGTTAGGTAAAGAAGCCAATAGACCAAGTTAAGTTCAAAATTGCACGAAACGTGAAAAACTTGTCTATGCATAGAATTGAGCATTCCTAAGGCATCAAATTGGACCGTTATCATCTATTTAGTGTTCTTCGAAGTCTTAACTTGCTAGTTTAGCTTTTGGACAACGTTTCGTTAGGTAAAGAAGCCAATAGACCAAGTTAAGTTCAAAATTGCACGAAACGTGAAAAACTTGTCTATGCATAGAATTGAGCATTCCTAAGGCATCAAATTGGACCGTTATACTCTATTTAGTGTTCTTAGAAGTCTTAACTTGCTAGTTTAGCTTTTGGACAACGTTTCGTTAGGTAAAGAAGCCAATAGACCAAGTTAAGTTCAAAATTGCACGAAACGTGAAAAACTTGTCTATGCATAGAATTGAGCATTCCTAAGGCATCAAATTGGACCGTTATCATCTATTTAGTGTTCTTCGAAGTCTTAACTTGCTAGTTTAGCTTTTGGACAACGTTTCGTTAGGTAAAGAAGCCAATAGACCAAGTTAAGTTCAAAATTGCACGAAACGTGAAAAACTTGTCTATGCATAGAATTGAGCATTCCTAAGGCATCAAATTGGACCGTTATCATCTATTTAGTGTTCTTCGAAGTCTTAACTTGCTAGTTTAGCTTTTGGACAACGTTTCGTTAGGTAAAGAAGCCAATAGACCAAGTTAAGTTCAAAATTGCACGAAACGTGAAAAACTTGTCTATGCATAGAATTGAGCATTCCTAAGGCATCAAATTGGACCGTTATACTCTATTTAGTGTTCTTAGAAGTCTTAACTTGCTAGTTTAGCTTTTGGACAACGTTTCGTTAGGTAAAGAAGCCAATAGACCAAGTTAAGTTCAAAATTGCACGAAACGTGAAAAACTTGTCTATGCATAGAATTGAGCATTCCTAAGGCATCAAATTGCACCGTTATACTCTATTTAGTGTTCTTAGAAGTCTTAACTTGCTAGCTTAGCTTTTGGACAACGTTTCGTTAGGTAAAGAAGCCAATAGACCAAGTTAAGTTCAAAATTGCACGAAACGTGAAAAACTTGTCTATGCATAGAATTGAGCATTCCTAAGGCATCAAATTGGACCGTTATACTCTATTTAGTGTTCTTAGAAGTCTTAACTTGCTAGTTTAGCTTTTGGACAACGTTTCGTTAGGTAAAGAAGCCAATAGACCAAGTTAAGTTCAAAATTGCACGAAACGTGAAAAACTTGTCTATGCATAGAATTGAGCATTCCTAAGGCATCAAATTGCACCGTTATACTCTATTTAGTGTTCTTAGAAGTCTTAACTTGCTAGCTTTAGCTTTTGGACAACGTTTCGTTAGGTAAAGAAGCCAATAGACCAAGTTAAGTTCAAAATTGCACGAAACGTGAAAAACTTGTCTATGCATAGAATTGAGCATTCCTAAGGCATCAAATTGCACCGTTATCACTCTATTTAGTGTTCTTAGAAGTCTTAACTTGCTAGTTTAGCTTTTGGACAACGTTTCGTTAGGTAAAGAAGCCAATAGACCAAGTTAAGTTCAAAATTGCACGAAACGTGAAAAACTTGTCTATGCATAGAATTGAGCATTCCTAAGGCATCAAATTGCACCGTTATACTCTATTTAGTGTTCTTAGAAGTCTTAACTTGCTAGTTTAGCTTTTGGACAACGTTTCGTTAGGTAAAGAAGCCAATAGACCAAGTTAAGTTCAAAATTGCACGAAACGTGAAAAACTTGTCTATGCATAGAATTGAGCATTCCTAAGGCATCAAATTGGACCGTTATCATCTATTTAGTGTTCTTCGAAGTCTTAACTTGCTAGTTTAGCTTTTGGACAACGTTTCGTTAGGTAAAGAAGCCAATAGACCAAGTTAAGTTCAAAATTGCACGAAACGTGAAAAACTTGTCTATGCATAGAATTGAGCATTCCTAAGGCATCAAATTGGACCGTTATCATCTATTTAGTGTTCTTCGAAGTCTTAACTTGCTAGCTTTAGCTTTTGGACAACGTTTCGTTAGGTAAAGAAGCCAATAGACCAAGTTAAGTTCAAAATTGCACGAAACGTGAAAAACTTGTCTATGCATAGAATTGAGCATTCCTAAGGCATCAAATTGACCGTTATCACTCTATTTAGTGTTCTTAGAAGTCTTAACTTGCTAGTTTAGCTTTTGGACAACGTTTCGTTAGGTAAAGAAGCCAATAGACCAAGTTAAGTTCAAAATTGCACGAAACGTGAAAAACTTGTCTATGCATAGAATTGAGCATTCCTAAGGCATCAAATTGGACCGTTATCATCTATTTAGTGTTCTTCGAAGTCTTAACTTGCTAGTTTAGCTTTTGGACAACGTTTCGTTAGGTAAAGAAGCCAATAGACCAAGTTAAGTTCAAAATTGCACGAAACGTGAAAAACTTGTCTATGCATAGAATTGAGCATTCCTAAGGCATCAAATTGGACCGTTATCATCTATTTAGTGTTCTTCGAAGTCTTAACTTGCTAGTTTAGCTTTTGGACAACGTTTCGTTAGGTAAAGAAGCCAATAGACCAAGTTAAGTTCAAAATTGCACGAAACGTGAAAAACTTGTCTATGCATAGAATTGAGCATTCCTAAGGCATCAAATTGGACCGTTATACTCTATTTAGTGTTCTTAGAAGTCTTAACTTGCTAGTTTAGCTTTTGGACAACGTTTCGTTAGGTAAAGAAGCCAATAGACCAAGTTAAGTTCAAAATTGCACGAAACGTGAAAAACTTGTCTATGCATAGAATTGAGCATTCCTAAGGCATCAAATTGCACCGTTATACTCTATTTAGTGTTCTTAGAAGTCTTAACTTGCTAGCTTAGCTTTTGGACAACGTTTCGTTAGGTAAAGAAGCCAATAGACCAAGTTAAGTTCAAAATTGCACGAAACGTGAAAAACTTGTCTATGCATAGAATTGAGCATTCCTAAGGCATCAAATTGGACCGTTATACTCTATTTAGTGTTCTTAGAAGTCTTAACTTGCTAGTTTAGCTTTTGGACAACGTTTCGTTAGGTAAAGAAGCCAATAGACCAAGTTAAGTTCAAAATTGCACGAAACGTGAAAAACTTGTCTATGCATAGAATTGAGCATTCCTAAGGCATCAAATTGCACCGTTATACTCTATTTAGTGTTCTTAGAAGTCTTAACTTGCTAGTTTAGCTTTTGGACAACGTTTCGTTAGGTAAAGAAGCCAATAGACCAAGTTAAGTTCAAAATTGCACGAAACGTGAAAAACTTGTCTATGCATAGAATTGAGCATTCCTAAGGCATCAAATTGCACCGTTATCACTCTATTTAGTGTTCTTAGAAGTCTTAACTTGCTAGTTTAGCTTTTGGACAACGTTTCGTTAGGTAAAGAAGCCAATAGACCAAGTTAAGTTCAAAATTGCACGAAACGTGAAAAACTTGTCTATGCATAGAATTGAGCATTCCTAAGGCATCAAATTGGCACCGTTATACTCTATTTAGTGTTCTTAGAAGTCTTAACTTGCTAGTTTAGCTTTTGGACAACGTTTCGTTAGGTAAAGAAGCCAATAGACCAAGTTAAGTTCAAAATTGCACGAAACGTGAAAAACTTATCTATGCATAGAATTGAGCATTCCTAAGGTATCAAATTGGACCGTTATCATCTATTTAGTGTTCTTAGAAGTCTTAACTTGCTAGTTTAGCTTTTGGACAACGTTTCGTTAGGTAAAGAAGCCAATAGACCAAGTTAAGTTCAAAATTGCACGAAACGTGAAAAACTTGTCTATGCATAGAATTGAGCATTCCTAAGGCATCAAATTGCACCGTTATACTCTATTTAGTGTTCTTAGAAGTCTTAACTTGCTAGCTTAGCTTTTGGACAACGTTTCGTTAGGTAAAGAAGCCAATAGACCAAGTTAAGTTCAAAATTGCACGAAACGTGAAAAACTTGTCTATGCATAGAATTGAGCATTCCTAAGGCATCAAATTGCACCGTTATCACTCTATTTAGTGTTCTTAGAAGTCTTAACTTGCTAGTTTAGCTTTTGGACAACGTTTCGTTAGGTAAAGAAGCCAATAGACCAAGTTAAGTTCAAAATTGCACGAAACGTGAAAAACTTGTCTATGCATAGAATTGAGCATTCCTAAGGCATCAAATTGCACCGTTATACTCTATTTAGTGTTCTTAGAAGTCTTAACTTGCTAGCTTAGCTTTTGGACAACGTTTCGTTAGGTAAAGAAGCCAATAGACCAAGTTAAGTTCAAAATTGCACGAAACGTGAAAAACTTGTCTATGCATAGAATTGAGCATTCCTAAGGTATCAAATTGGACGGTTATCATCTATTTAGTGTTGTTCGAGGTCTTAACTTGCTAGCCTAGCTTTTGGACAACGTTTCGTTAGGTAAAGAAGCCAATAGACCAAGTTAAGTTCAAAATTGCGCGAAACGTGAAAAATTTATCTATGCATAGAATTGAGCATTCCTAAGGCATCAAATTGGACCGTTATCATCTATTTAGTGTTATTCGAAGTCTTAACTTGCTAGTTTAGCTTTTGGACAATCGTTTCGTTAGGTAAAGAAGCCAATAGACCAAGTTAAGTTCAAAATTGCACGAAACGTGAAAAACTTGTCTATGCATAGAATTGAGCATTCCTAAGGTATGAAATTGGACCGTTATCATCTATTTAGTGTTCTTCGAAGTCTTAACTTGCTAGCTTAGCTTTTGGACAACGTTTCGTTAGGTAAAGAAGCCAATAGACCAAGTTAAGTTCAAAATTGCACGAAACGTGAAAAACTTGTCTATGCATAGAATTGAGCATTCCTAAGGTATCAAATTGCACCGTTATCACTCTATTTAGTGTTCTTAGAAGTCTTAACTTGCTAGTTTAGCTTTTGGACAACGTTTCGTTAGGTAAAGAAGCCAATAGACCAAGTTAAGTTCAAAATTGCACGAAACGTGAAAAACTTGTCTATGCATAGAATTGAGCATTCCTAAGGCCTCAAATTGGACCGTTATCATCTATTTAGTGTTCTTAGAAGTCTTAACTTGCTAGTTTAGCTTTTGGACAACGTTTCGTTAGGTAAAGAAGCCAATAGACCAAGTTAAGTTCAAAATTGCACGAAACGTGAAAAACTTGTCTATGCATAGAATTGAGCATTCCTAAGGCATCAAATTGCACCGTTATACTCTATTTAGTGTTCTTAGAAGTCTTAACTTGCTAGCTTAGCTTTTGGACAACGTTTCGTTAGGTAAAGAAGCCAATAGACCAAGTTAAGTTCAAAATTGCACGAAACGTGAAAAACTTGTCTATGCATAGAATTGAGCATTCCTAAGGCATCAAATTGGACCGTTATACATCTATTTAGTGTTCTTAGAAGTCTTAACTTGCTAGTTTAGCTTTTGGACAACGTTTCGTTAGGTAAAGAAGCCAATAGACCAAGTTAAGTTCAAAATTGCACGAAACGTGAAAAACTTGTCTATGCATAGAATTGAGCATTCCTAAGGCATCAAATTGGACCGTTATACTCTATTTAGTGTTCTTAGAAGTCTTAACTTGCTAGTTTAGCTTTTGGACAACGTTTCGTTAGGTAAAGAAGCCAATAGACCAAGTTAAGTTCAAAATTGCACGAAACGTGAAAAACTTGTCTATGCATAGAATTGAGCATTCCTAAGGCATCAAATTGGACCGTTATACTCTATTTAGTGTTCTTAGAAGTCTTAACTTGCTAGTTTAGCTTTTGGACAACGTTTCGTTAGGTAAAGAAGCCAATAGACCAAGTTAAGTTCAAAATTGCACGAAACGTGAAAAACTTGTCTATGCATAGAATTGAGCATTCCTAAGGCATCAAATTGGCACCGTTATACTCTATTTAGTGTTCTTAGAAGTCTTAACTTGCTAGTTTAGCTTTTGGACAACGTTTCGTTAGGTAAAGAAGCCAATAGACCAAGTTAAGTTCAAAATTGCACGAAACGTGAAAAACTTGTCTATGCATAGAATTGAGCATTCCTAAGGCATCAAATTGCACCGTTATCATCTATTTAGTGTTCCTAGAAGTCTTAACTTGCTAGTTTAGCTTTTGGACAACGTTTCGTTAGGTAAAGAAGCCAATAGACCAAGTTAAGTTCAAAATTGCACGAAACGTGAAAAACTTGTCTATGCATAGAATTGAGCATTCCTAAGGTATCAAATTGGACCGTTATCATCTATTTAGTGTTCTTCGAAGTCTTAACTTGCTAGTTTAGCTTTTGGACAACGTTTCGTTAGGTAAAGAAGCCAATAGACCAAGTTAAGTTCAAAATTGCACGAAACGTGAAAAACTTGTCTATGCATAGAATTGAGCATTCCTAAGGTATCAAATTGGACCGTTATCATCTATTTAGTGTTCCTAGAAGTCTTAGCTTGCTAGTTTAGCTTTTGGACAACGTTTCGTTAGGTAAAGAAGCCAATAGACCAAGTTAAGTTCAAAATTGCACGAAACGTGAAAAACTTGTCTATGCATAGAATTGAGCATTCCTAAGGCATCAAATTGGACCGTTATACTCTATTTAGTGTTCTTAGAAGTCTTAACTTGCTAGTTTAGCTTTTGGACAACGTTTCGTTAGGTAAAGAAGCCAATAGACCAAGTTAAGTTCAAAATTGCACGAAATGTGAAAAACATGTCTATGCATAGAATTGAGCATTCCTAAGTCATCAAATTGGACCGTTATCATCTATTTAGTGTTCTTAGAAGTCTTAACTTTCTAGTTTAGCTTTTGGACAACGTTTCGTTAGGTAAAGAAGCCAATAGACCAAGTTAAGTTCAAAATTGCACGAAACGTGAAAAACTTGTCTATGCATAGAATTGAGCATTCCTAAGGCATCAAATTGCACCGTTATACTCTATTTGGTGTTCTTAGAAGTCTTAACTTGCTAGTTTAGCTTTTGGACAACGTTTCGTTAGGTAAAGAAGCCAATAGACCAAGTTAAGTTCAAAATTGCACGAAACGTGAAAAACTTGTCTATGCATAGAATTGAGCATTCCTAAGGCATCAAATTGCACCGTTATACTCTATTTGGTGTTCTTAGAAGTCTTAGCTTGCTAGTTTAGCTTTTGGACAACGTTTCGTTAGGTAATGAAGCCAATAGACCAAGTTAAGTTCAAAATTACGTGAAACGTGAAAAACTTGTCAATGCATAGAATTGAGCATTCCTAAGGCCTCAAATTGGACCGTTATCATCTATTTAGTGTTCTTCGAAGTCTGAACTTGCTAGTTTAGCTTTTGGACAACGTTTCGTTAGGTAAAGAAGCCAATAGACCAAGTTAAGTTCAAAATTGCACGAAACGTGAAAAACTTGTCTATGCATAGAATTGAGCATTCCTAAGGTATCAAATTGGACCGTTATCATCTATTTAGTGTTCTTCGAAGTCTTAACTTGCTAGTTTAGCTTTTGGACAACGTTTCGTTAGGTAAAGAAGCCAATAGACCAAGTTAAGTTCAAAATTGCACGAAACGTGAAAAACTTGTCTATGCATAGAATTGAGCATTCCTAAGGCATCAAATTGGACCGTTATACATCTATTTAGTGTTCTTAGAAGTCTTAACTTGCTAGTTTAGCTTTTGGACAACGTTTCGTTAGGTAAAGAAGCCAATAGACCAAGTTAAGTTCAAAATTGCACGAAACGTGAAAAACTTGTCTATGCATAGAATTGAGCATTCCTAAGGCATCAAATTGGACCGTTATACATCTATTTAGTGTTCTTAGAAGTCTTAACTTGCTAGTTTAGCTTTTGGACAACGTTTCGTTAGGTAAAGAAGCCAATAGACCAAGTTAAGTTCAAAATTGCACGAAACGTGAAAAACTTGTCTATGC
This sequence comes from Tripterygium wilfordii, assembly GCF_013401445.1. Classification (NCBI taxonomy): domain Eukaryota; kingdom Viridiplantae; phylum Streptophyta; class Magnoliopsida; order Celastrales; family Celastraceae; genus Tripterygium; species Tripterygium wilfordii. The sequence continues at coordinate 3,383,780 of NC_052233.1, forward strand.
ATAGAATTGAGCATTCCTAAGGCATCAAATTGGACCGTTATCATCTATTTAGTGTTCTTCGAAGTCTTAACTTGCTAGCTTAGCTTTTGGACAACGTTTCGTTAGGTAAAGAAGTCAATAGACCAAGTTAAGTTCAAAATTGCACGAAACGTGAAAAACTTGTCTATGCATAGAATTGAGCATTCCTAAGGCATCAAATTGCACCGTTATACTCTATTTAGTGTTCTTAGAAGTCTTAACTTGCTAGCCTAGCTTTTGGACAACGTTTCGTTAGGTAAAGAAGCCAATAGACCAAGTTAAGTTCAAAATTGCACGAAACGTGAAAAACTTGTCTATGCATAGAATTGAGCATTCCTAAGGCATCAAATTGCACCGTTATCACTCTATTTAGTGTTCTTAGAAGTCTTAACTTGCTAGTTTAGCTTTTGGACAACGTTTCGTTAGGTAAAGAAGCCAATAGACCAAGTTAAGTTCAAAATTGCACGAAACGTGAAAAACTTGTCTATGCATAGAATTGAGCATTCCTAAGGCATCAAATTGCACCGTTATACTCTATTTAGTGTTCTTAGAAGTCTTAACTTGCTAGTTTAGCTTTTGGACAACGTTTCGTTAGGTAAAGAAGCCAATAGACCAAGTTAAGTTCAAAATTGCACGAAACGTGAAAAACTTGTCTATGCATAGAATTGAGCATTCCTAAGGCATCAAATTGGACCGTTATCATCTATTTAGTGTTCTTCGAAGTCTTAACTTGCTAGCTTAGCTTTTGGACAACGTTTCGTTAGGTAAAGAAGCCAATAGACCAAGTTAAGTTCAAAATTGCACGAAACGTGAAAAACTTGTCTATGCATAGAATTGAGCATTCCTAAGGCATCAAATTGGACCGTTATCATCTATTTAGTGTTCTTCGAAGTCCTAACTTGCTAGTTTAGCTTTTGGACAACGTTTCGTTAGGTAAAGAAGCCAATAGACCAAGTTAAGTTCAAAATTGCACGAAACGTGAAAAACTTGTCTATGCATAGAATTGAGCATTCCTAAGGTATCAAATTGGACCGTTATCATCTATTTAGTGTTCTTCGAAGTCTTAACTCGCTAGCTTAGCTTTTGGACAACATTTCGTTAGGTAAAGAAGCCAATAGACCAAGTTAAGTTCAAAATTGCACGAAACGTGAAAAACTTGTCTATGCATAGAATTGAGCATTCCTAAGGCATCAAATTGCACCGTTACACTCTATTTAGTGTTCTTAGAAGTCTTAACTTGCTAGTTTAGCTTTTGGACAACGTTTCGTTAGGTAAAGAAGCAAATAGACCAAGTTAAGTTCAAAATTGCACGAAACGTGAAAAACTTGTCTATGCATAGAATTGAGCATTCCTAAGGCATCAAATTGGACCGTTATCATCTATTTAGTGTTCTTCGAAGTCTTAACTTGCTAGTTTAGCTTTTGGACAACGTTTCGTTAGGTAAGGAAGCCAATAGACCAAGTTAAGTTCAAAATTGCACGAAACGTGAAAAACTTGTCTATGCATAGAATTGAGCATTCCTAAGGCATCAAATTGGACCGTTATCATCTATTTAGTGTTCTTAGAAGTCTTAACTTGCTAGTTTAGCTTTTGGACAACGTTTCGTTAGGTAAAGAAGCCAATAGACCAAGTTAAGTTCAAAATTGCACGAAACGTGAAAAACTTGTCTATGCATAGAATTGAGCATTCCTAAGGCATCAAATTGGACCGTTATACTCTATTTAGTGTTCTTAGAAGTCTTAACTTGCTAGTTTAGCTTTTGGACAACGTTTCGTTAGGTAAAGAAGCCAATAGACCAAGTTAAGTTCAAAATTGCACGAAACGTGAAAAACTTGTCTATGCATAGAATTGAGCATTCCTAAGGCATCAAATTGGACCGTTATACTCTATTTAGTGTTCTTAGAAGTCTTAACTTGCTAGTTTAGCTTTTGGACAACGTTTCGTTAGGTAAAGAAGCCAATAGACCAAGTTAAGTTCAAAATTACACGAAACGTGAAAAACTTGTCTATGCATAGAATTGAGCATTCCTAAGGCATCAAATTGCACCGTTACACTCTATTTAGTGTTCTTAGAAGTCTTAACTTGCTAGTTTAGCTTTTGGACAACGTTTCGTTAGGTAAAGAAGCCAATAGACCAAGTTAAGTTCAAAATTGCACGAAACGTGAAAAACTTGTCTATGCATAGAATTGAGCATTCCTAAGGCATCAAATTGCACCGTTATCACTCTATTTAGTGTTCTTAGAAGTCTTAACTTGCTAGTTTAGCTTTTGGACAACGTTTCGTTAGGTAAAGAAGCCAATAGACCAAGTTAAGTTCAAAATTGCACGAAACGTGAAAAACTTGTCTATGCATAGAATTGAGCATTCCTAAGGCATCAAATTGGACCGTTATCATCTATTTAGTGTTCTTCGAAGTCTTAACTTGCTAGTTTAGCTTTTGGACAACGTTTCGTTAGGTAAAGAAGCCAATAGACCAAGTTAAGTTCAAAATTGCACGAAACGTGAAAAACTTGTCTATGCATAGAATTGAACATTCCTAAGGCAGCAAATTGGACCGTTATACTCTATTTAGTGTTCTTAGAAGTCTTAACTTGCTGCTTTAGCTTTTGGACAACGTTTCGTTAGGTAAAGAAGCCAATAGACCAAGTTAAGTTCAAAATTGCACGAAACGTGAAAAACTTGTCTATGCATAGAATTGAGCATTCCTAAGGCATCAAATTGGACCGTTATACTCTATTTAGTGTTCTTAGAAGTCTTAACTTGCTAGTTTAGCTTTTGGACAACGTTTCGTTAGGTAAAGAAGCCAATAGACCAAGTTAAGTTCAAAATTGCACGAAACGTGAAAAACTTGTCTATGCATAGAGTTGAGCATTCCTAAGGCATCAAATTGGCACCGTTATACTCTATTTAGTGTTCTTAGAAGTCTTAACTCTGCTAGCTTAGCTTTTGGACAACGTTTCGTTAGGTAAAGAAGCCAATAGACCAAGTTAAGTTCAAAATTGCACGAAACGTGAAAAACTTGTCTATGCATAGAATTGAGCATTCCTAAGGCATCAAATTGCACCGTTATACTCTATTTAGTGTTCTTAGAAGTCTTAACTTGCTAGTTTAGCTTTTGGACAACGTTTCGTTAGGTAAAGAAGCCAATAGACCAAGTTAAGTTCAAAATTGCACGAAACGTGAAAAACTTGTCTATGCATAGAATTGAGCATTCCTAAGGCATCAAATTGGACCGTTATCATCTATTTAGTGTTCTTCGAAGTCTTAACTTGCTAGTTTAGCTTTTGGACAACGTTTCGTTAGGTAAAGAAGCCAATAGACCAAGTTAAGTTCAAAATTGCACGAAACGTGAAAAACTTGTCTATGCATAGAATTGAGCATTCCTAAGGCATCAAATTGGACCGTTATCATCTATTTAGTGTTCTTCGAAGTCTTAACTTGCTAGCTTAGCTTTTGGACAATCGTTTCGTTAGGTAAAGAAGCCAATAGACCAAGTTAAGTTCAAAATTGCACGAAACGTGAAAAACTTGTCTATGCATAGAATTGAGCATTCCTAAGGTATCAAATTGGACCGTTATCATCTATTTAGTGTTCTTAGAAGTCTTAACTTGCTAGTTTAGCTTTTGGACAACGTTTCGTTAGGTAAAGAAGCCAATAGACCAAGTTAAGTTCAAAATTGCACGAAACGTGAAAAACTTGTCTATGCATAGAATTGAGCATTCCTAAGGTATCAAATTGGACCGTTATCATCTATTTAGTGTTCTTGGAAGTCTTAACTTGCTAGTTTAGCTTTTGGACAACGTTTCGTTAGGTAAAGAAGCCAATAGACCAAGTTAAGTTCAAAATTGCACGAAACGTGAAAAACTTGTCTATGCATAGAATTGAGCATTCCTAAGGCCTCAAATTGGACAGTTATACTCTATTTAGTGTTCTTAGAAGTCTTAACTTGCTAGTTTAGCTTTTGGACAACGTTTCGTTAGGTAAAGAAGCCAATAGACCAAGTTAAGTTCAAAATTGCACGAAACGTGAAAAACTTGTCTATGCATAGAATTGAGCATTCCTAAGGCCTCAAATTGGACCGTTATCATCTATTTAGTGTTCTTCGAAGTCTTAACTTGCTATTTTAGCTTTCGGACATCGTTTCGTTAGGTAAAGAAGCCAATAGACCAAGTTAAGTTCAAAAGTGCACGAAACGTGAAAAACTTGTCTATGCATAGAATTGAGCATTCCTAAGGCCTCAAATTGGACCGTTATACTCTATTTAGTGTTCTTGGAAGTCTTAACTTGCTAGTTTAGCTTTTGGACAACGTTTCGTTAGGTAAAGAAGCCAATAGACCAAGTTAAGTTCAAAATTGCACGAAACGTGAAAAACTTGTCTATGCATAGAATTGAGCATTCCTAAGGCCACAAATTGGACCGTTATACTCTATTTAGTGTTCTTAGAAGTCTTAACTTGCTAGTTTAGCTTTTGGACAACGTTTCGTTAGGTAAAGAAGCCAATAGACCAAGTTAAGTTCAAAATTACATGAAATGTGAAAAACTTGTCTATGCATAGAATTGAGCATTCCTAAGGCATCAAATTGCACCGTTACACTCTATTTAGTGTTCTTAGAAGTCTTAACTTGCTAGTTTAGCTTTTGGACAACGTTTCGTTAGGTAAAGAAGCAAATAGACCAAGTTAAGTTCAAAATTGCACGAAACGTGAAAAACTTGTCTATGCATAGAATTGAGCATTCCTAAGGCATCAAATTGGACCGTTATCATCTATTTAGTGTTCTTCGAAGTCTTAACTTGCTAGTTTAGTTTTTGGATAACGTTTCGTTAGGTAAGGAAGCCAATAGACCAAGTTAAGTTCAAAATTGCACGAAACGTGAAAAACTTGTCTATGCATAGAATTGAGCATTCCTAAGGTATCAAATTGGACCGTTATCATCTATTTAGTGTTCTTGGAAGTCTTAACTTGCTAGTTTAGCTTTTGGACAACGTTTCGTTAGGTAAAGAAGCCAATAGACCAAGTTAAGTTCAAAATTGCACGAAACGTGAAAAACTTGTCTATGCATAGAATTGAGCATTCCTAAGGCCTCAAATTGGACAGTTATACTCTATTTAGTGTTCTTGGAAGTCTTAACTTGCTAGTTTAGCTTTTGGACAACGTTTCGTTAGGTAAAGAAGCCAATAGACCAAGTTAAGTTCAAAATTGCACGAAACGTGAAAAACTTGTCTATGCATAGAATTGAGCATTCCTAAGGTATGAAATTGGACCGTTATCATCTATTTATTGTTCTTCGAAGCCTTAACTTGCTAGCTTAGCTTTTAGACAATGTTTCGTTAGGTAAAGAAGCCAATAGACCAAGTTAAGTTCAAAATTGCACGAAACGTGAAAAACTTGTCTATGCATGGAATTGAGCATTCCTAAGGCATCAAATTGGACCGTTATCATCTATTTAGTGTTCTTCGAGGTACTAATTGCGATTTTAGCTTTCGGACATCGTTTCGTTAGGTAAAGAAGCCAATAGACCAAGTTAAGTTCAAAATTGCACGAAACGTGAAAAACTTGTCTATGCATAGAATTGAGCATTCCTAAGGCATCAAATTTTACCATTACACTCTATTTAGTGCACTTAGAAGTCTTAACTTGCTAGTTTAGCTTTTGGACAACGTTTCGTTAGGTAAAGAAGCAAATAGACCAAGTTAAGTTCAAAATTGTACGAAACGTAAAAAACTTGTCTATGCATGGAATTGAGCATTCCTAAGGCATCAAATTGCACCATTATACTCTATTTAGTGTTCTTAGAAGTCTTAACTTGCTTGCTTAGCTTTTGGACAACGTTTCGTTAAGTAAAGAAGCCAATAGACCAAGTTAAGTTCAAAATTGCACGAAACGTGAAAAATTTGTCTATGCATACAATTAAGCATTCCTATGGCCTCAAATTGGACCGTTATACTCTATTTAGTGTTTTTAGAAGTCTTAACTCGCTAGCTTAGCTTTTGGACAACGTTTCGTTAGGTAAAGAAGCCAATAGACCAAGTTAAGTTCAAAATTACACGAAACGTGAAAAACTTGTCTATGCATAGAATTGAGCATTCCTAAGGCATCAAATTGCACCGTTACACTCTATTTAGTGTTCTTAGAAGTCTTAACTTGCTAGTTTAGCTTTTGGACAACGTTTCGTTAGGTAAAGAAGCAAATAGACCAAGTTAAGTTCAAAATTGCACGAAACGTGCAAAAACTTGTCTATGCATAGAATTGAGCATTCATAAGGCATCAAATTGGACCGTTATCATCTATTTAGTAATCTTCGAAGTCTTAACTTGCTAGTTTAGCTTTTGGACAACGTTTCGTTAGGTAAGGAAGCCAATAGACCAAGTTAAGTTCAAAATTGCACGAAACGTGAAAAACTTGTCTATGCATAGAATTGAGCATTCCTAAGGCCTCAAATTGGACCGTTATCATCTATTTAGTGTTCTTCGAAGTCTTAACTTGCTAGTTTAGCTTTTGGACAACGTTTCGTTAGGTAAGGAAGCCAATAGACCAAGTTAAGTTCAAAATTGCACGAAACGTGAAAAACTTGTCTATGCATAGAATTGAGCATTCCTAAGGCATCAAATTGCACCGTTATACTCTATTTAGTGTTCTTAGAAGTCTTAACTCGCTAGCTTAGCTTTTGGACAACGTTTCGTTAGGTAAAGAAGCCAATAGACCAAGTTAAGTTCAAAATTGCACGAAACGTGAAAAACTTGTCTATGCATAGAATTGAGCATTCCTAAGGCCTCAAATTGGACCGTTATCATCTATTTAGTGTTCTTAGAAGTCTTAACTTGCTAGCTTAGCTTTTGGACAACGTTTCGTTAGGTAAAGAAGCCAATAGACCAAGTTAAGTTCAAAATTGCACGAAACGTGAAAAACTTGTCTATGCATGGAATTGAGCATTCCTAAGGCATCAAATTGCACCATTATACTCTATTTAGTGTTCTTAGAAGTCTTAACTTGCTAGCTTAGCTTTTGGACAACGTTTCGTTAAGTAAAGAAGCCAATAGACCAAGTTAAGTTCAAAATTGCACGAAACGTGAAAAACTTGTCTATGCATAGAATTGAGCATTCCCAAGGCATCAAATTGCACCGTTATACTCTATTTAGTGTTTTTAGAAGTCTTAACTCGCTAGCTTAGCTTTTGGACAACGTTTCGTTAGGTAAAGAAGCCAATAGACCAAGTTACGTTCAAAATTGCACGAAACGTGAAAAACTTGTCTATGCATAGAATTGAGCATTCCTAAGGCCTCAAATTGGACCGTTATCATCTATTTAGTGTTCTTAGAAGTCTTAACTTGCTAGCTTAGCTTTTGGACAACGTTTCGTTAGGTAAAGAAGCCAATAGACCAAGTTAAGTTCAAAATTGCACGAAACGTGAAAAACTTGTCTATGCATGGAATTGAGCATTCCTAAGGCATCAAATTGCACCATTATACATTATTTAGTGTTCTTAGAAGTCTTAACTTGCTAGCTTAGCTTTTGGACAACGTTTCGTTAGGTAAAGAAGCCAATAGACCAAGTTAAGTTCAAAATTGCACGAAACGTGAAAAACTTGTCTATGCATGGAATTGAGCATTCCTAAGGCATCAAATTGCACCATTATACTCTATTTAGTGTTCTTAGAAGTCTTAACTTGCTAGCTTAGCTTTTGGACAACGTTTCGTTAAGTAAAGAAGCCAATAGACCAAGTTAAGTTCAAAATTGCACGAAACGTGAAAAACTTGTCTATGCATAGAATTGAGCATTCCTAAGGTATCAAATTGCACCGTTACACTCTATTTAGTGTTCTTAGAAGTCTTAACTTGCTAGTTTAGCTTTTGGACAACGTTTCGTTAGGTAAAGAAGCCAATAGACCAAGTTAAGTTCAAAATTGCACGAAACGTGGAAAAACTTGTCTATGCATAGAATTGAGCATTCCCAAGGCATCAAATTGCACCGTTATACTCTATTTAGTGTTTTTAGAAGTCTTAACTCGCTAGCTTAGCTTTTGGACAACGTTTCATTAGGTAAAGAAGCCAATAGACCAAGGTAAGTTCAAAATTACACGAAACGTGAAAAACTTGTCTATGCATAGAATTGAGCATTCCTAAGGTATGAAATTGGACCGTTATCATCTATTTAGTGTTCTTCGAAGTCTTAACTTGCTAGCTTAGCTTTTGGATAACGTTTCGTTAGGGAAAGAAGCCAATAGACCAAGTTAAGTTCAAAATTGCACGAAACGTGAAAAACTTGTCTATGCATGGAATTGAGCATTCCTAAGGCATCAAATTGGACCGTTATCATCTATTTAGTGTTCTTCGAGGTACTAATTGCTATTTTAGCTTTTGGACAACGTTTCGTTAGGTAAAGAAGCCAATAGACCAAGTTAAGTTCAAAATTGCACGAAACGTGAAAAACTTGTCTATGCATAGAATTGAGCATTCCCAAGGCATCAAATTGCACCGTTATACTCTATTTAGTGTTTTTAGAAGTCTTAACTCGCTAGCTTAGCTTTTGGACAACGTTTCGTTAGGTACAGAAGCAAATAGACCAAGTTAAGTTCAAAATTGCACGAAACGTGAAAAACCTTGTCTATGCATAGAATTGAGCATTCCTAAGGCATCAAATTGGACCGTTATCATCTATTTAGTGTTCTTCGAAGTCTTAACTTGCTAGTTTAGTTTTTGGACAACGTTTCGTTAGGTAAGGAAGCCAATAGACCGAAGTTAAGTTCAAAATTACACGAAACGTGAAAAACTTGTCTATGCATAGAATTGAGCATTCCTAAGGCCTCAAATTGGACCGTTATCATCTATTTGGTGTTCTTCGAAGTCCTAACTTGCTAGTTTAGCTTTTGGACAACGTTTCGTTAGGTAAGGAAGCCAATAGACCAAGTTAAGTTCAAAATTGCACGAAACGTGAAAAACTTGTCTATGCATAGAATTGAGCATTCCTAAGGCATCAAATTGCACCGTTATACTCTATTTAGTGTTTTAGAAGTCTTAACTTGCTAGCTTAGCTTTTGGACAACGTTTCGTTAGGTAAAGAAGCCAATAGACCAAGTTAAGTTCAAAATTGCACGAAATGTGAAAAACTTGTCTATGCATAGAATTGAGCATTCCTAAGGCCTCAAATTGGACCGTTATCATCTATTTAGTGTTCTTAGAAGTCTTAACTTGCTAGCTTAGCTTTTGGACAACGTTTCGTTAGGTAAAGAAGCTAATAGACCAAGTTAAGTTCAAAATTGCACGAAACGTGAAAACTTGTCTATGCATAGAATTGAGCATTCCTAAGGAATCAAATTGCACCGTTACACTCTATTTAGTGTTCTTAGAAGTCTTAACTTGCTAGTTTAGCTTTTGGACAACGTTTCGTTAGGTAAAGAAGCCAATAGACCAAGTTAAGTTCAAAATTGCACGAAACGTGAAAAACTTGTCTATGCATAGAATTGAGCATTCCTAAGGTATGAAATTGGACCGTTATCATCTATTTAGTGTTCTTCGAAGTCTTAACTTGCTAGCTTAGCTTTTGGACAACGTTTCGTTAGGTAAAGAAGCCAATAGACCAAGTTAAGTTCAAAATTGCACGAAACGTGAAAAACTTGTCTATGCATGGAATTGAGCATTCCTAAGGCATCAAATTGGACCGTTATCATCTATTTAGTGTTCTTCGAGGTACTAACTTGCTATTTTAGCTTTCGGACATCGTTTCGTTAGGTAAAGAAGCCAATAGACCAAGTTAAGTTCAAAATTGCACGAAACGTGAAAAAGTTGTCTATGCATAGAATTGAGCATTCCTAAGGCCTCAAATTGGGCCGTTATACTCTATTTAGTGTTCTTGGAAGTCTTAACTTGCTAGTTTTAGCTTTTGGACAACGTTTCGTTAGGTAAAGAAGCCAATAGACCAAGTTAAGTTCAAAATTGCACGAAACGTGAAAAACTTGTCTATGCATAGAATTGAGCATTCCCAAGGCATCAAATTGCACCGTTATACTCTATTTAGTGTTTTTAGAAGTCTTAACTTGCTAGCTTAGCTTTTGGACAACGTTTCGTTAGGTAAAGAAGCCAATAGATCAAGTTAAGTTTAAAATTACCCGAAACGTGAAAAACTTGTCTATGCATAGAATTGAGCATTCCTAAGGCATCAAATTGGACCGTTATCATCTATTTAGTGTTCTTCGAAGTCCTAACTTGCTAGTTTAGCTTTTGGACAACCTTTCGTTAGGTAAGGAAGCCAATAGACCAAGTTAAGTTCAAAATTGCACGAAACGTGAAAAACTTGTCTATGCGTAGAATTGAGCATTCCCAAGGCATCAAATTGCACCGTTTTACTCTATTTAGTGTTTTCAGATGTCTTAACTCGCTAGCTTAGCTTTTGGACAACGTTTCGTTAGGTAAAGAAGCCAATAGACCAAGTTAAGTTCAAAATTGCACGAAATGTGAAAAACTTGTCTATGCATAGAATTGAGCATTCCTAAGGCCTCAAATTGGAACGTTATCATCTATTTAGTGTTCTTAGAAGTCTTAACTTGCTAGCTTAGCTTTTGGACAACGTTTCGTTAGGTAATGAAGCCAATAGACCAAGTTAAGTTCAAAATTGCACGAAACGTGAAAAACTTGTCTATGCATAGAATTGAGCATTCCCAAGGCATCAAATTCCACCGTTACACTCTATTTAGTGTACTTAGAAGTCTTAACTTGCTAGTTTAGCTTTTGGACAACGTTTCGTTAGGTAAAGAAGCAAATAGACCAAGTTAAGTTCAAAATTGCACGAAACGTGAAAAACTTGTCTATGCATAGAATTGAGCATTCCTAAGGTATGAAATTGGACCGTTATCATCTATTTAGTGTTCTTCGAAGTCTTAACTTGCTAGCTTAGCTTTTGGACAATGTTTCGTTAGGTAAAGAAGCCAATAGACCAAGTTAAGTTCAAAATTGCACGAAACGTGAAAAACTTGTCTATGCATGGAATTGAGCATTCCTAAGGCATCAAATTGGACCGTTATCATCTATTTAGTGTTCTTCGAGGTACTAATTGCTATTTTAGCTTTTGGACAACGTTTCGTTAGGTAAAGAAGCCAATAGACCAAGTTAAGTTCAAAATTGCACGAAACGTGAAAAACTTGTCTATGCATAGAATTGAGCATTCCCAAGGCATCAAATTGCACCGTTATACTCTATTTAGTGTTTTTAGAAGTCTTAACTCGCTAGCTTAGCTTTTGGACAACGTTTCGTTAGGTACAGAAGCAAATAGACCAAGTTAAGTTCAAAATTGCACGAAACGTGAAAAACTTGTCTATGCATAGAATTGAGCATTCCTAAGGCATCAAATTGGACCGTTATCATCTATTTAGTGTTCTTCGAAGTCTTAACTTGCTAGTTTAGTTTTTGGACAACGTTTCGTTAGGTAAGGAAGCCAATAGACGAAGTTAAGTTCAAAATTACACGAAACGTGAAAAACTTGTCTATGCATAGAATTGAGCATTCCTAAGGCCTCAAATTGGACCGTTATCATCTATTTGGTGTTCTTCGAAGTCCTAACTTGCTAGTTTAGCTTTTGGACAACGTTTCGTTAGGTAAGGAAGCCAATAGACCAAGTTAAGTTCAAAATTGCACGAAACGTGAAAAACTTGTCTATGCATAGAATTGAGCATTCCCAAGGCATCAAATTGCACCGTTTTACTCTATTTAGTGTTTTTAGAAGTCTTAACTTGCTAGCTTAGCTTTTGGACAACGTTTCGTTAGGTAAAGAAGCCAATAGACCAAGTTAAGTTCAAAATTGCACGAAATGTGAAAAACTTGTCTATGCATAGAATTGAGCATTCCTAAGGCCTCAAATTGGAACGTTATCATCTATTTAGTGTTCTTAGAAGTCTTAACTTGCTAGCTTAGCTTTTGGACAACGTTTCGTTAGGTAATGAAGCCAATAGACCAAGTTAAGTTCAAAATTGCACGAAACGTGAAAAACTTGTCTATGCATAGAATTGAGCATTCCCAAGGCATCAAATTGCACCGTTACACTCTATTTAGTGTACTTAGAAGTCTTAACTTGCTAGTTTAGCTTTTGGACAACGTTTCGTTAGGTAAAGAAGCAAATAGACCAAGTTAAGTTCAAAATTGCACGAAACGTGAAAAACTTGTCTATGCATAGAATTGAGCATTCCTAAGGTATGAAATTGGACCGTTATCATCTATTTAGTGTTCTTCGAAGTCTTAACTTGCTAGCTTAGCTTTTGGACAATGTTTCGTTAGGTAAAGAAGCCAATAGACCAAGTTAAGTTCAAAATTGCACGAAACGTGAAAAACTTGTTTATGCATGGAATTGAGCATTCCTAAGGCATCAAATTGGACCGTTATCATCTATTTAGTGTTCTTCGAGGTACTAATTGCTATTTTAGCTTTCGGACATCGTTTCGTTAGGTAAAGAAGCCAATAGACCAAGTTAAGTTCAAAATTGCACGAAACGTGAAAAAGTTGTCTATGCATAGAATTGAGCATTCCTAAGGCCTCAAATTGGGCCGTTATACTCTATTTAGTGTTCTTGGAAGTCTTAACTTGCTAGTTTTGCTTTTGGACAACGTTTCGTTAGGTAAAGAAGCCAATAGACCAAGTTAAGTTCAAAATTGCACGAAACGTGAAAAACTTGTCTATGCATAGAATTGAGCATTCCCAAGGCATCAAATTGCACCGTTATACTCTATTTAGTGTTTTTAGAAGTCTTAACTCGCTAGCTTAGCTTTTGGACAACGTTTCGTTAGGTAAAGAAGCCAATAGATCAAGTTAAGTTTAAAATTACCCGAAACGTGAAAAACTTGTCTATGCATAGAATTGAGCATTCCTAAGGCATCAAATTGGACCGTTATCATCTATTTAGTGTTCTTCGAAGTCCTAACTTGCTAGTTTAGCTTTTGGACAACCTTTCGTTAGGTAAGGAAGCCAATAGACCAAGTTAAGTTCAAAATTGCACGAAACGTGAAAAACTTGTCTATGCGTAGAATTGAGCATTCCCAAGGCATCAAATTGCACCGTTTTACTCTATTTAGTGTTTTCAGATGTCTTAACTCGCTAGCTTAGCTTTTGGACAACGTTTCGTTAGGTAAAGAAGCCAATAGACCAAGTTAAGTTCAAAATTGCACGAAATGTGAAAAACTTGTCTATGCATAGAATTGAGCATTCCTAAGGCCTCAAATTGGAACGTTATCATCTATTTAGTGTTCTTAGAAGTCTTAACTTGCTAGCTTAGCTTTTGGACAACGTTTCGTTAGGTAATGAAGCCAATAGACCAAGTTAAGTTCAAAATTGCACGAAACGTGAAAAACTTGTCTATGCATAGAATTGAGCATTCCCAAGGCATCAAATTCCACCGTTACACTCTATTTAGTGTACTTAGAAGTCTTAACTTGCTAGTTTAGCTTTTGGACAACGTTTCGTTAGGTAAAGAAGCAAATAGACCAAGTTAAGTTCAAAATTGCACGAAACGTGAAAAACTTGTCTATGCATAGAATTGAGCATTCCTAAGGTATGAAATTGGACCGTTATCATCTATTTAGTGTTCTTCGAAGTCTTAACTTGCTAGCTTAGCTTTTGGACAATGTTTCGTTAGGTAAAGAAGCCAATAGACCAAGTTAAGTTCAAAATTGCACGAAACGTGAAAAACTTGTCTATGCATGGAATTGAGCATTCCTAAGGCATCAAATTGGACCGTTATCATCTATTTAGTGTTCTTCGAGGTACTAATTGCTATTTTAGCTTTTGGACAACGTTTCGTTAGGTAAAGAAGCCAATAGACCAAGTTAAGTTCAAAATTGCACGAAACGTGAAAAACTTGTCTATGCATAGAATTGAGCATTCCCAAGGCATCAAATTGCACCGTTATACTCTATTTAGTGTTTTTAGAAGTCTTAACTCGCTAGCTTAGCTTTTGGACAACGTTTCGTTAGGTACAGAAGCAAATAGACCAAGTTAAGTTCAAAATTGCACGAAACGTGAAAAACTTGTCTATGCATAGAATTGAGCATTCCTAAGGCATCAAATTGGACCGTTATCATCTATTTAGTGTTCTTCGAAGTCTTAACTTGCTAGTTTAGTTTTTGGACAACGTTTCGTTAGGTAAGGAAGCCAATAGACGAAGTTAAGTTCAAAATTACACGAAACGTGAAAAACTTGTCTATGCATAGAATTGAGCATTCCTAAGGCCTCAAATTGGACCGTTATCATCTATTTGGTGTTCTTCGAAGTCCTAACTTGCTAGTTTAGCTTTTGGACAACGTTTCGTTAGGTAAGGAAGCCAATAGACCAAGTTAAGTTCAAAATTGCACGAAACGTGAAAAACTTGTCTATGCATAGAATTGAGCATTCCCAAGGCATCAAATTGCACCGTTTTACTCTATTTAGTGTTTTTAGAAGTCTTAACTTGCTAGCTTAGCTTTTGGACAACGTTTCGTTAGGTAAAGAAGCCAATAGACCAAGTTAAGTTCAAAATTGCACGAAATGTGAAAAACTTGTCTATGCATAGAATTGAGCATTCCTAAGGCCTCAAATTGGAACATTATCATCTATTTAGTGTTCTTAGAAGTCTTAACTTGCTAGCTTAGCTTTTGGACAACGTTTCGTTAGGTAATGAAGCCAATAGACCAAGTTAAGTTCAAAATTGCACGAAACGTGAAAAACTTGTCTATGCATAGAATTGAGCATTCCCAAGGCATCAAATTGCACCGTTACACTCTATTTAGTGTACTTAGAAGTCTTAACTTGCTAGTTTAGCTTTTGGACAACGTTTCGTTAGGTAAAGAAGCAAATAGACCAAGTTAAGTTCAAAATTGCACGAAACGTGAAAAACTTGTCTATGCATAGAATTGAGCATTCCTAAGGTATGAAATTGGACCGTTATCATCTATTTAGTGTTCTTCGAAGTCTTAACTTGCTAGCTTAGCTTTTGGACAATGTTTCGTTAGGTAAAGAAGCCAATAGACCAAGTTAAGTTCAAAATTGCACGAAACGTGAAAAACTTGTTTATGCATGGAATTGAGCATTCCTAAGGCATCAAATTGGACCGTTATCATCTATTTAGTGTTCTTCGAGGTACTAATTGCTATTTTAGCTTTCGGACATCGTTTCGTTAGGTAAAGAAGCCAATAGACCAAGTTAAGTTCAAAATTGCACGAAACGTGAAAAAGTTGTCTATGCATAGAATTGAGCATTCCTAAGGCCTCAAATTGGGCCGTTATACTCTATTTAGTGTTCTTGGAAGTCTTAACTTGCTAGTTTTGCTTTTGGACAACGTTTCGTTAGGTAAAGAAGCCAATAGACCAAGTTAAGTTCAAAATTGCACGAAACGTGAAAAACTTGTCTATGCATAGAATTGAGCATTCCCAAGGCATCAAATTGCACCGTTATACTCTATTTAGTGTTTTTAGAAGTCTTAACTCGCTAGCTTAGCTTTTGGACAACGTTTCGTTAGGTAAAGAAGCCAATAGATCAAGTTAAGTTTAAAATTACCCGAAACGTGAAAAACTTGTCTATGCATAGAATTGAGCATTCCTAAGGCATCAAATTGGACCGTTATCATCTATTTAGTGTTCTTCGAAGTCCTAACTTGCTAGTTTAGCTTTTGGACAACCTTTCGTTAGGTAAGGAAGCCAATAGACCAAGTTAAGTTCAAAATTGCACGAAACGTGAAAAACTTGTCTATGCGTAGAATTGAGCATTCCCAAGGCATCAAATTGCACCGTTTTACTCTATTTAGTGTTTTCAGATGTCTTAACTCGCTAGCTTAGCTTTTGGACAACGTTTCGTTAGGTAAAGAAGCCAATAGACCAAGTTAAGTTCAAAATTGCACGAAATGTGAAAAACTTGTCTATGCATAGAATTGAGCATTCCTAAGGCCTCAAATTGGAACGTTATCATCTATTTAGTGTTCTTAGAAGTCTTAACTTGCTAGCTTAGCTTTTGGACAACGTTTCGTTAGGTAATGAAGCCAATAGACCAAGTTAAGTTCAAAATTGCACGAAACGTGAAAAACTTGTCTATGCATAGAATTGAGCATTCCCAAGGCATCAAATTCCACCGTTACACTCTATTTAGTGTACTTAGAAGTCTTAACTTGCTAGTTTAGCTTTTGGACAACGTTTCGTTAGGTAAAGAAGCAAATAGACCAAGTTAAGTTCAAAATTGCACGAAACGTGAAAAACTTGTCTATGCATAGAATTGAGCATTCCTAAGGTATGAAATTGGACCGTTATCATCTATTTAGTGTTCTTCGAAGTCTTAACTTGCTAGCTTAGCTTTTGGACAATGTTTCGTTAGGTAAAGAAGCCAATAGACCAAGTTAAGTTCAAAATTGCACGAAACGTGAAAAACTTGTTTATGCATGGAATTGAGCATTCCTAAGGCATCAAATTGGACCGTTATCATCTATTTAGTGTTCTTTGAGGTACTAATTGCTATTTTAGCTTTCGGACATCGTTTCGTTAGGTAAAGAAGCCAATAGACCAAGTTAAGTTCAAAATTGCACGAAACGTGAAAAAGTTGTCTATGCATAGAATTGAGCATTCCTAAGGCCTCAAATTGGGCCGTTATACTCTATTTAGTGTTCTTGGAAGTCTTAACTTGCTAGTTTTGCTTTTGGACAACGTTTCGTTAGGTAAAGAAGCCAATAGACCAAGTTAAGTTCAAAATTGCACGAAACGTGAAAAACTTGTCTATGCATAGAATTGAGCATTCCCAAGGCATCAAATTGCACCGTTATACTCTATTTAGTGTTTTTAGAAGTCTTAACTCGCTAGCTTAGCTTTTGGACAACGTTTCGTTAGGTAAAGAAGCCAATAGATCAAGTTAAGTTTAAAATTACCCGAAACGTGAAAAACTTGTCTATGCATAGAATTGAGCATTCCTAAGGCATCAAATTGGACCGTTATCATCTATTTAGTGTTCTTCGAAGTCCTAACTTGCTAGTTTAGCTTTTGGACAACCTTTCGTTAGGTAAGGAAGCCAATAGACCAAGTTAAGTTCAAAATTGCACGAAACGTGAAAAACTTGTCTATGCGTAGAATTGAGCATTCCCAAGGCATCAAATTGCACCGTTTTACTCTATTTAGTGTTTTCAGATGTCTTAACTCGCTAGCTTAGCTTTTGGACAACGTTTCGTTAGGTAAAGAAGCCAATAGACCAAGTTAAGTTCAAAATTGCACGAAATGTGAAAAACTTGTCTATGCATAGAATTGAGCATTCCTAAGGCCTCAAATTGGAACGTTATCATCTATTTAGTGTTCTTAGAAGTCTTAACTTGCTAGCTTAGCTTTTGGACAACGTTTCGTTAGGTAATGAAGCCAATAGACCAAGTTAAGTTCAAAATTGCACGAAACGTGAAAAACTTGTCTATGCATAGAATTGAGCATTCCCAAGGCATCAAATTCCACCGTTACACTCTATTTAGTGTACTTAGAAGTCTTAACTTGCTAGTTTAGCTTTTGGACAACGTTTCGTTAGGTAAAGAAGCAAATAGACCAAGTTAAGTTCAAAATTGCACGAAACGTGAAAAACTTGTCTATGCATAGAATTGAGCATTCCTAAGGTATGAAATTGGACCGTTATCATCTATTTAGTGTTCTTCGAAGTCTTAACTTGCTAGCTTAGCTTTTGGACAATGTTTCGTTAGGTAAAGAAGCCAATAGACCAAGTTAAGTTCAAAATTGCACGAAACGTGAAAAACTTGTTTATGCATGGAATTGAGCATTCCTAAGGCATCAAATTGGACCGTTATCATCTATTTAGTGTACTTAGAAGTCTTAACTTGCTAGTTTAGCTTTTGGACAACGTTTCGTTAGGTAAAGAAGCAAATAGACCAAGTTAAGTTCAAAATTGCACGAAACGTGAAAAACTTGTCTATGCATAGAATTGAGCATTCCTAAGGTATGAAATTGGACCGTTATCATCTATTTAGTGTTCTTCGAAGTCTTAACTTGCTAGCTTAGCTTTTGGACAATGTTTCGTTAGGTAAAGAAGCCAATAGACCAAGTTAAGTTCAAAATTGCACGAAACGTGAAAAACTTGTTTATGCATGGAATTGAGCATTCCTAAGGCATCAAATTGGACCGTTATCATCTATTTAGTGTTCTTTGAGGTACTAATTGCTATTTTAGCTTTCGGACATCGTTTCGTTAGGTAAAGAAGCCAATAGACCAAGTTAAGTTCAAAATTGCACGAAACGTGAAAAAGTTGTCTATGCATAGAATTGAGCATTCCTAAGGCCTCAAATTGGGCCGTTATACTCTATTTAGTGTTCTTGGAAGTCTTAACTTGCTAGTTTTGCTTTTGGACAACGTTTCGTTAGGTAAAGAAGCCAATAGACCAAGTTAAGTTCAAAATTGCACGAAACGTGAAAAACTTGTCTATGCATAGAATTGAGCATTCCCAAGGCATCAAATTGCACCGTTATACTCTATTTAGTGTTTTTAGAAGTCTTAACTCGCTAGCTTAGCTTTTGGACAACTTTTCGTTAGGTAAAGAAGCCAATAGATCAAGTTAAGTTTAAAATTACCCGAAACGTGAAAAACTTGTCTATGCATAGAATTGAGCATTCCTAAGGCATCAAATTGGACCGTTATCATCTATTTAGTGTTCTTCGAAGTCCTAACTTGCTAGTTTAGCTTTTGGACAACCTTTCGTTAGGTAAGGAAGCCAATAGACCAAGTTAAGTTCAAAATTGCACGAAACGTGAAAAACTTGTCTATGCGTAGAATTGAGCATTCCCAAGGCATCAAATTGCACCGTTTTACTCTATTTAGTGTTTTCAGATGTCTTAACTCGCTAGCTTAGCTTTTGGACAACGTTTCGTTAGGTAAAGAAGCCAATAGACCAAGTTAAGTTCAAAATTGCACGAAATGTGAAAAACTTGTCTATGCATAGAATTGAGCATTCCTAAGGCCTCAAATTGGAACGTTATCATCTATTTAGTGTTCTTAGAAGTCTTAACTTGCTAGCTTAGCTTTTGGACAACGTTTCGTTAGGTAATGAAGCCAATAGACCAAGTTAAGTTCAAAATTGCACGAAACGTGAAAAACTTGTCTATGCATAGAATTTAGCATTCCCAAGGCATCAAATTCCACCGTTACACTCTATTTAGTGTACTTAGAAGTCTTAACTTGCTAGTTTAGCTTTTGGACAACGTTTCGTTAGGTAAAGAAGCAAATAGACCAAGTTAAGTTCAAAATTGCACGAAACGTGAAAAACTTGTCTATGCATAGAATTGAGCATTCCTAAGGTATGAAATTGGACCGTTATCATCTATTTAGTGTTCTTCGAAGTCTTAACTTGCTAGCTTAGCTTTTGGACAATGTTTCGTTAGGTAAAGAAGCCAATAAACCAAGTTAAGTTCAAAATTGCACGAAACGTGAAAAACTTGTTTATGCATGGAATTGAGCATTCCTAAGGCATCAAATTGGACCGTTATCATCTATTGAGTGTTCTTCGAGGTACTAATTGCTATTTTAGCTTTCGGACATCGTTTCGTTAGGTAAAGAAGCCAATAGACCAAGTTAAGTTCAAAATTGCACGAAACGTGAAAAAGTTGTCTATGCATAGAATTGAGCATTCCTAAGGCCTCAAATTGGGCCGTTATACTCTATTTAGTGTTCTTGGAAGTCTTAACTTGCTAGTTTTGCTTTTGGACAACGTTTCGTTAGGTAAAGAAGCCAATAGACCAAGTTAAGTTCAAAATTGCACGAAACGTGAAAAACTTGTCTATGCATAGAATTGAGCATTCCCAAGGCATCAAATTGCACCGTTATACTCTATTTAGTGTTTTTAGAAGTCTTAACTCGCTAGCTTAGCTTTTGGACAACGTTTCGTTAGGTAAAGAAGCCAATAGATCAAGTTAAGTTTAAAATTACCCGAAACGTGAAAAACTTGTCTATGCATAGAATTGAGCATTCCTAAGGCATCAAATTGGACCGTTATCATCTATTTAGTGTTCTTCGAAGTCCTAACTTGCTAGTTTAGCTTTTGGACAACCTTTCGTTAGGTAAGGAAGCCAATAGACCAAGTTAAGTTCAAAATTGCACGAAACGTGAAAAACTTGTCTATGCATAGAATTGAGCATTCCTAAGGCGTCAAATTGGACCGTTATCATCTATTTAGTGTTCTTAGATGTCTTAATTTGCTAGCTTAGCTTTTGGACAACGTTTCGTTAGGTAAAGAAGCCAATAGACCAAGTTAAGTTCAAAATTGCACGAAACGTGAAAAACTTGTCTATGCATGGAATTGAGAATTCCTAAGGCCTCAAATTGGACCGTTATCATATATTTAGTGTTCTTCGAAGTCTTAACTTGCTAGTTTAGCTTTTGGACAACGTTTCGTTAGGTAATGAAGCCAATAGACCAAGTTAAGTTCAAAATTACACGAAACGTGAAAAGCTTGTCTATGCATAGAATTGAGCATTCCCAAGGCATCAAATTGCACCGTTATACTCTATTTAGTGTTTTTAGAAGTCTTAACTCGCTAGCTTAGCTTTTGGACAACGTTTCGTTAGGAACAGAAGCAAATAGACCAAGTTAAGTTCAAAATTGCACGAAACGTGAAAAACTTGTCTATGCATAGAATTGAGCATTCCTAAGGCATCAAATTGGACCGTTATCATCTATTTAGTGTTCTTCGAAGTCTTAACTTGCTAGTTTAGTTTTTGGACAACGTTTCGTTAGGTAAGGAAGCCAATAGACCAAGTTAAGTTCAAAATTACACGAAACGTGAAAAACTTGTCTATGCATAGAATTGAGCATTCCTAAGGCCTCAAATTGGACCGTTATCATCTATTTGGTGTTCTTCGAAGTCCTAACTTGCTAGTTTAGCTTTTGGACAACGTTTCATTAGGTAAGGAAGCCAATAGACCAAGTTAAGTTCAAAATTGCACGAAACGTGAAAAACTTGTCTATGCATAGAATTGAGCATTCCCAAGGCATCAAATTGCACCGTTTTACTCTATTTAGTGTTTTTAGAAGTCTCAACTCGCTAGCTTAGCTTTTGGACAACGTTTCGTTAGGTAAAGAAGCCAATAGACCAAGTTAAGTTCAAAATTGCACGAAATGTGAAAAACTTGTCTATGCATAGAATTGAGCATTCCTAAGGCCTCAAATTGGACCGTTATCATCTATTTAGTGTTCTTAGAAGTCTTAACTTGCTAGCTTAGCTTTTGGACAACGTTTCGTTAGGTAAAGAAGCCAATAGACCAAGTTAAGTTCAAAATTGCACGAAACGTGAAAAACTTGTCTATGCATAGAATTGAGCATTCCCAAGGCATCAAATTGCACTGTTACACTCTATTTAGTGTACTTAGAAGTCTTAACTTGCTAGTTTAGCTTTTGGACAACGTTTCGTTAGGTAAAGAAGCAAATAGACCAAGTTAAGTTCAAAATTGCACGAAACGTGAAAAACTTGTCTATGCATAGAATTGAGCATTCCTAAGGTATGAAATTGGACTGTTATCATCTATTTAGTGTTCTTCGAAGTCTTAACTTGCTAGCTTAGCTTTTGGACAACGTTTCGTTAGGTAAAGAAGCCAATAGACCAAGTTAAGTTCAAAATTGCACGAAACGTGAAAAACTTGTTTATGCATGGAATTCAGCATTCCTAAGGCATCAAATTGGACCGTTATCATCTATTTAGTGTTCTTCAAGGTACTAATTACTATTTTGGCTTTCGGACATCGTTTCGTTAGGTAAAGAAGCCAATAGACCAAGTTAAGTTCAAAATTGCACGAAACGTGAAAAAGTTGTCTATGCATAGAATTGAGCATTGCTAAGGCCTCAAATTGGGCCGTTATACTCTATTTAGTGTTCTTGGAAGTCTTAACTTGCTAGTTTTGCTTTTGGACAACGTTTCGTTAGGTAAAGAAGCCAATAGACCAAGTTAAGTTCAAAATTGCACGAAACGTGAAAAACTTGTCTATGCATAGAATTGAGCATTCCCAAGGCATCAAATTGCACCGTTATACTCTATTTAGTGTTTTTAGAAGTCTTAACTCGCTAGCTTAGCTTTTGGACAACGTTTCGTTAGGTAAAGAAGCCAATAGATCAAGTTAAGTTTAAAATTACCCGAAACGTGAAAAACTTGTCTATGCATAGAATTGAGCATTCCTAAGGCATCAAATTGGACCGTTATCATCTATTTAGTGTTCTTCGAAGTCCTCACTTGCTAGTTTAGCTTTTGGACAACCTTTCGTTAGGTAAGGAAGCCAATAGACCAAGTTAAGTTCAAAATTACACGAAACGTGAAAAACTTGTCTATGCATAGAATTGAGCATTCCTAAGGCGTCAAATTGGACCGTTATCATCTATTTAGTGTTCTTAGATGTCTTAACTTGCTAGCTTAGCTTTTGGACGACGTTTCGTTAGGTAAAGAAGCCAATAGACCAAGTTAAGTTCAAAATTGCACGAAACGTGAAAAACTTGTCTATGCATGGAATTGAGAATTCCTAAGGCCTCAAATTGGACCGTTATCATATATTTAGTGTTCTTCGAAGTCTTAACTTGCTAGTTTAGCTTTTGGACAACGTTTCGTTAGGTAATGAAGCCAATAGACCAAGTTAAGTTCAAAATTACACGAAACGTGAAAAGCTTGTCTATGCATAGAATTGAGCATTCCCAAGGCATCAAATTGCACCGTTATACTCTATTTAGTGTTTTTAGAAGTCTTAACTCGCTAGCTTAGCTTTTGGACAATGTTTCGTTAGGTACAGAAGCAAATAGACCAAGTTAAGTTCAAAATTACACGAAACGTGAAAAACTTGTCTATGCATAGAATTGAGCATTCCTAAGGCATCAAATTGGACCGTTATCATCTATTTAGTGTTCTTCGAAGTCTTAACTTGCTAGTTTAGTTTTTGGACAACGTTTCGTTAGGTAAGGAAGCCAATAGACCAAGTTAAGTTCAAAATTACACGAAACGTGAAAAACTTGTCTATGCATAGAATTGAGCATTCCTAAGGCCTCAAATTGGACCGTTATCATCTATTTGGTGTTCTTCGAAGTCCTAACTTGCTAGTTTAGCTTTTCGACAACGTTTCGTTAGGTAAGGAAGCCAATAGACCAAGTTAAGTTCAAAATTGCACGAAACGTGAAAAACTTGTCTATGCATAGAATTGAGCATTCCCAAGGCATCAAATTGCACCGTTTTACTCTATTTAGTGTTTTTAGAAGTCTTAACTCGCTAGCTTAGCTTTTGGACAACGTTTCGTTAGGTAAAGAAGCCAATAGACCAAGTTAAGTTCAAAATTGCACGAAATGTGAAAAACTTGTCTATGCATAGAATTGAGCATTCCTAAGGCCTCAAATTGGACCGTTATCATCTATTTAGTGTTCTTAGAAGTCTTAACTTGCTAGCTTAGCTTTTGGACAACGTTTCGTTAGGTAAAGAAGCCAATAGACCAAGTTAAGTTCAAAATTGCACGAAACGTGAAAAACTTGTCTATGCATAGAATTGAGCATTCCCAAGGCATCAAATTGCACCGTTACACTCTATTTAGTGTACTTAGAAGTCTTAACTTGCTAGTTTAGCTTTTGGACAACGTTTCGTTAGGTAAAGAAGCAAATAGACCAAGTTAAGTTCAAAATTACACGGAACGTGAAAAACTTGTCTATGCATAGAATTGAGCATTCCTAAGGTATGAAATTGGACCGTTATCATCTATTTAGTGTTCTTCGAAGTCTTAACTTGCTAGCTTAGCTTTTGGACAACGTTTCGTTAGGTAAAGAAGCCAATAGACCAAGTTAAGTTCAAAATTGCACGAAACGTGAAAAACTTGTTTATGCATGGAATTGAGCATTCCTAAGGCATCAAATTGGACCGTTATCATCTATTTAGTGTTCTTCGAGGTACTAATTGCTATTTTAGCTTTCGGACATCGTTTCGTTAGGTAAAGAAGCCAATAGACCAAGTTAAGTTCAAAATTGCACGAAACGTGAAAAAGTTGTCTATGCATAGAATTGAGCATTCCTAAGGCCTCAAATTGGGCCGTTATATTCTATTTAGTGTTCTTGGAAGTCTTAACTTGCTAGTTTAGCTTTTGGACAACGTTTCGTTAGGTAAAGAAGCCAATAGACCAAGTTAAGTTCAAAATTGCACGAAACGTGAAAAACTTGTCTATGCATAGAATTGAGCATTCCCAAGGCATCAAATTGCACCGTTATACTCTATTTAGTGTTTTTAGAAGTCTTAACTCGCTAGCTTAGCTTTTGGACAACGTTTCGTTAGGTAAAGAAGCCAATAGACCAAGTTAAGTTTAAAATTACACGAAACGTGAAAAACTTGTCTATGCATAGAATTGAGCATTCCTAAGGCATCAAATTGGACCGTTATCATCTATTTAGTGTTCTTCGAAGTCCTAACTTGCTAGTTTAGCTTTTGGACAACCTTTCGTTAGGTAAGGAAGCCAATAGACCAAGTTAAGTTCAAAATTGCACGAAACGTGAAAAACTTGTCTATGCATAGAATTGAGCATTCCTAAGGCGTCAAATTGGACCGTTATCATCTATTTAGTGTTCTTAGATGTCTTAACTTGCTAGCTTAGCTTTTGGACAACGTTTCGTTAGGTAAAGAAGCCAATAGACCAAGTTAAGTTCAAAATTGCACGAAACGTGAAAAACTTGTCTATGCATGGAATTGAGAATTCCTAAGGCCTCAAATTGGACCGTTATCATATATTTAGTGTTCTTCGAAGTCTTAACTTGCTAGTTTAGCTTTTGGACAACGTTTCGTTAGGTAATGAAGCCAATAGACCAAGTTAAGTTCAAAATTACACGAAACGTGAAAAACTTGTCTATGCATAGAATTGAGCATTCCCAAGGCATCAAATTGCACCGTTATACTCTATTTAGTGTTTTTAGAAGTCTTAACTCGCTAGCTTAGCTTTTGGACAACGTTTCGTTAGGTACAGAAGCAAATAGACCAAGTTAAGTTCAAAATTGCACGAAACGTGAAAAACTTGTCTATGCATAGAATTGAGCATTCCTAAGGCATCAAATTGGACCGTTATCATCTATTTAGTGTTCTTCGAAGTCTTAACTTGCTAGTTTAGTTTTTGGACAACGTTTCGTTAGGTAAGGAAGCCAATAGACCAAGTTAAGTTCAAAATTACACGAAACGTGAAAAACTTGTCTATGCATAGAATTGAGCATTCCTAAGGCCTCAAATTGGACCGTTATCATCTATTTGGTGTTCTTCGAAGTCCTAACTTGCTAGTTTAGCTTTTGGACAACGTTTCGTTAGGTAAGGAAGCCAATAGACCAAGTTAAGTTCAAAATTACACGAAACGTGAAAAACTTGTCTATGCATAGAATTGAGCATTCCCTGACAGATCGAGTTTAACACAAGAGGGGGGGGGGGGGTGAATTGTGTCCCCAAATTCCAATTGGAATCCCTTTTTAAATTTAAACAAATTAATGACAATTAACACATAGCACACAAATTTTGACTCTAATGATTATCCTAATCAATATTCAATCCAATGCAAGATGTGATACAATATAGTGAATGACCAAATATCAAATAATCAAGATTTGCACAAAACAGATTTTCAATCAACACACTGCGCACAGAGTTTTCAACTCAGGTTTTACCTATCAAATGATGTCAAAATGCAACAAAATTTTATATGCAATATAACAACACCTTAATAAACACTATATCAAAATTTCAGATCAAAATTCAAAGTTTAAGTAAGTCTGCTAATCTCGGACAGATTAGGGTTTTGAAAATCCTGCAGTTTGAAACAAGTAGTAAATATAAACAAGTAAACAAAGAAATCAACACAGCGATTTATAGTAGTTCGGAGACCCTTCTCCTACGTCTACTACCTAGATTCACCAACCTAGGATTTTCCCAACTCCACTAAGGTGTGGTTTTAAGAGACCCACAAAACTCCTTACACCAAGGGTTTCTAAGAACTCCCTCAAACTTCAATGTTTACAATTTCCCCTAACAAAGGAAATTTCTCAATGGGATTTTCAGCCAAGGTTCTCACAGGTTACCTCAAAGGTATTTGGTGTGGAACTCTCAAGATTACAGCAACACTCTCAAAGATAGGATTTTAAGAACAAGAGAGGTTTTAGATTGTAAGTAAACAAAGCCTAAAGGATATAGGAACTTCCCTTTTGCAAAAGCAAGAGTAGTGAGAAGTCCTTGATTGTAGAGGCTTGTATTGGAGAAGATTGTTGTAGCAAATAGCAAGAAAGCTTGATGATTGATGAACTTGATAGCAAGAGGTTTCTCTCAAGGATAATTTTCAATTTGCTTCTCCAAGTTGTATGAAAGGGAAGATCCTCTTTTAAAGGCAATTCTCTCCTATGCTTGCAGCCATTGGATCAAACTTCAAGAGTTGATCTCTACCATCCATTGCAGCTCCTAATCTTGGTCATTGATGATTTGAGCAAACAAATCTCCACCATAGAGCATATAAACGTTGGAAGCTTGAGAGAAGTCAAGTTGTACCTTTCTTCCATAAGTGTTGTCACAAGCACAACCCTTTGATCAATGTATGTCTTCAAATCTTGACCATTCAAACTCTCTTTAATTCTCAACCATGGATGTAGATTGTACTATGCCATCTTGTCCCTTCATTTTGAATCAAAGACTTCAAAAGTGATCTCTTAGTCAAGGATCTTGTTTGATTGCACCAACCTAACTTTCTTGGTAGCACATGTCTTGAGTGAAAATGTCAAGGATCTTGTTTGATTGCACCAACCTAACTTTCTTGGTAGCACATGTCTTGAGTGAAAATGTCAAACAAGAATATATCACTAATGATAGAGAGGACAAGGCTTGTCCCACATGTTTGAAAAGAGTTGTATCTCCATGAAGACCACAACCAATAGCCTCAATGTTGGATTCATTCAACTTGATTAAATGCCTTAGTGGAAAGTTGGCAAATATAGGATTTTTCATAGTTTCCTAGAGCTCCAAGCTCATTCTTAGAAACAGGACTTCGACCACTCTTGAACATACTGAATTCTGAGCCATATGAGACCATAATGATGATTAACCTACAAGGAAATAGGAGGTAGAACTCCCCAATTGCATGTAAGCTCAAAGAGCTTCATATAGAGCGCATAGGTTAATTACATTAGAAAAACAACCCAGAAAATTCATATTACTGCATGATAAATCATTTTATATGTATTAGAATGTTCATGTAAAATTTCATAACTATCGGAAATCGTTTGGCCACTCAACCAAGCAATTAGATCACTAATAGTGAACCGATAAATTCTAAGTGTAAATTCAAAGTCATTTTGCAAACTCAGTGTAAATGACCTTTTCTCTTGAACTTTACTAAATCAAATATGTTCATAGTGATGAAACTAAGATGCACACGAAATTTCATTTAAATCGGAGTTCATTTGGTTCACCACGTTCACAAAGAACACATATGCACAAAATTAGGTAAACCCTAGTTTTGGCGGAATTTAAGCATATGACCAAATATATATGTGATGCGCTTAATTTCTCATGATTATAGTCCTAGAACATATATTAAGCTTTCATGTGCATGTGGTTCAAGTTTCAAGTCATTTGGACCTAAGTTGGTTAAGATATGATAATTGGAAAATTGATGCTCTAACTTAGTCCATGTATGTTTGTTTTCAAAACTTAATTTCCAGCACTATCTCAAAAATATATAGTCATTTAAATTCAATTCATATAAATCAAATATTGCTTTAATGTTTCATTATCATTTATAATTGATTTAATATCATCAAAATTAGACATATAGGACCATAGGTCCAACATTCCCAAGGCATCAAATTGCACCGTTATACTCTATTTAGTGTTTTTAGAAGTCTTAACTCGCTAGCTTAGCTTTTGGACAACGTTTCGTTAGGTAAAGAAGCCAATAGACCAAGTTAAGTTCAAAATTGCACGAAACGTGAAAAACTTGTCTATGCATAGAATTGAGCATTCCTAAGGCCTCAAATTGGACCGTTATCATCTATTTAGTGTTTTTAGAAGTCTTAACTCACTAGTTTAGCTTTTGGACAACGTTTCGTTAGGTAAGGAAGCCAATAGACCAAGTTAAGTTCAAAATTGCACGAAACGTGAAAAACTTGTCTATGCACCGAATTGAGCATTCGTAAGGCCTCAAATTGGACCGTTATACTCTATTTAGTGTTCTTGGAAGTCTTAACTTGCTAGTTTAGCTTTTGGACAACGTTTCGTTAGCTAAAGAAGCCAATAGACCAAGTTAAGTTCAAAATTGCACGAAACGTGAGAAACTTGTCTATGCATAGAATTGAGCATTCCCAAGGCATCAAATTGCACCGTTATACTCTATTTAGTGTTTTTAGAAGTCTTAACTCACTAGCTTAGCTTTTGGACAACGTTTCGTTAGGTAAAGAAGCCAATAGACCAAGTTAAGTTCAAAATTGCACGAAACGTGAAAAACTTGTCTATGCATAAAATTGAGCATTCCTATGGTATCAAATTGGACCGTTATCATCTATTTAGTGTTCTTCGAAGTCTTAACTTGCTAGTTTAGTTTTTGGACAACGTTTCGTTAGGTAAGGAAGCCAATAGACCAAGTTAAGTTCAAAATTGCACGAAACGTGAAAAACTTGTCTATGCATAGAATTGAGCATTCCTAAGGCCTCAAATTGGACCGTTATAATCTATTTAGTGTTCTTCGAAGTCCTAACTTGCTAGTTTAGCTTTTGGACAACGTTTCGTTAGGTAAGGAAGCCAATAGACCAAGTTAAGTTCAAAATTGCACGAAACGTGAAAAACTTGTCTATGCATAGAATTGAGCATTCCTAAGGCCTCAAATTGGACCGTTATACTCTATTTAGTGTTCTTAGAAGTCTTAACTTGCTAGTTTAGCTTTTGGACAACGTTTCGTTAGGTAAAGAAGCCAATAGACCAAGTGAAGTTCAAAATTGCATGAAACGTGAAAAACTTGTCTATGCATAGAATTGAGCATTCCTAAGGCCTCAAATTGGACCGTTATCATCTATTTAGTGTTCTTCGAATTCTTAACTTGCTAGTTTAGCTTTTGGACAACGTTTCGTTAGGTAAAGAAGCCAATAGACCAAGTTATGTTCAAAATTGCACGAAATGTGAAAAACTTGTCTATGCATAGAATTGAGCATTCCTAAGGTATCAAATTGGACCGTTATCATCTATTTAGTGTTCTTCGAAGTCTTAACTTGCTAGTTTAGCTTTTGGACAACGTTTCGTTAGGTAAGGAAGCCAATAGACCAAGTTAAGTTCAAATTTGCATGAAACGTGAAAAACTTGTCTATGCGTAGAATTGAGCATTCCTAAAGTATCAAATTGGACCGTTATCATCTATTTAGTGTTCTTCGAAGTCCTAACTTGCTAGTTTAGCTTTTGGACAACGTTTCGTTAAGTAAAGAAGCCAATAGACCAAGTTAAGTTCAAAATTGCACGAAACGTGAAAAACTTATCTATGCATAGAATTGAGCATTCCTAAGGCCTCAAATTGGACCGTTATACTCTATTTAGTGTTCTTAGAAGTCTTAACTTGCTAGTTTAGCTTTTCGACAACGTTTCGTTAGGTAAAGAAGCCAATAGACCAAGTTAAGTTCAAAATTGTACGAAACGTGAAAAACTTGTCTATTCATAGAATTGAGCATTACTAAGGCATCAAATTGCACCGTTATACTCTATTTAGTGTTCTTAGAAGTCTTAAATTTCTAGCTTAGCTTTTGGACAACGTTTCGTTAGGTAAAGAAGCCAATAGACCAAGTTAAGTTCAAAATTGCACGAAACGTGAAAAACTTGTCTATGCATAGAATTGAGCATTCCTAAGGCCTCAAATTGGACCGTTATCATCTATTTAGTGTTCTTAGAAGTCTTAACTTGCTAGCTTAGCTTTTGGACAACGTTTCGTTAGGTAAAGAAGCCAATAGACCAAGTTAAGTTCAAAATTGCACGAAACGTGAAAAACTTGTCTATGCATGGAATTGAGCATTCCTAAGGCATCAAATTGCACCATTATACTCTATTTAGTGTTCTTAGAAGTCTTAAATTTCTAGCTTAGCTTTTGGACAACGTTTCGTTAGGTAAAGAAGCCAATAGACCAAGTTAAGTTCAAAATTGCATGAAACGTGAAAAACTTGTCTATGCATAGAATTGAGCATTCCTAAGGCCTCAAATTGGACCGTTATCATTTATTTAGTGTTCTTAGAAGTCTTAACTTGCTAGCTTAGCTTTTGGACAACGTTTCGTTAGGTAAAGAAGCCAATAGACCAAGTTAAGTTCAAAATTGCACGAAACGTGAAAAACTTGTCTATGCATGGAATTGAGCATTCCTAAGGCATCAAATTGCACCATTATACTCTATTTAGTGTTCTTAGAAGTCTTAAATTTCTAGCTTAGCTTTTGGACAACGTTTCGTTAGGTAAAGAAGCCAATAGACCAAGTTAAGTTCAAAATTGCACGAAACGTGAAAAACTTGTCTATGCATAGAATTGAGCATTCCTAAGGCCTCAAATTGGACCGTTATCATCTATTTAGTGTTCTTACAAGTCTTAACTTGCTAGCTTAGCTTTTGGACAACGTTTCGTTAGGTAAAGAAGCCAATAGACCAAGTTAAGTTCAAAATTGCACGAAACGTGAAAAACTTGTCTATGCATAGAATTGAGCATTACTAAGGCATCAAATTGCACCGTTATACTCTATTTAGTGTTCTTAGAAGTCTTAAATTTCTAGCTTAGCTTTTGGACAACGTTTCGTTAGGTAAAGAAGCCAATAGACCAAGTTAAGTTCAAAATTGCACGAAACGTGAAAAACTTGTCTATGCATAGAATTGAGCATTCCTAAGGCCTCGAATTGGACCGTTATCATCTATTTAGTGTTCTTAGAAGTCTTAACTTGCTAGCTTAGCTTTTGGACAACGTTTCGTTAGGTAAAGAAGCCAATAGACCAAGTTAAGTTCAAAATTGCACGAAACGTGAAAAACTTGTCTATGCATGGAATTGAGCATTCCTAAGGCATCAAATTGCACCATTATACTCTATTTAGTGTTCTTAGAAGTCTTAACTTGCTAGCTTAGCTTTTGGACAACGTTTCGTTAAGTAAAGAAGCCAATAGACCAAGTTAAGTTCAAAATTGCATGAAACGTGAAAAACTTGTCTATGCATAGAATTGAGCATTCCTAAGGCATCAAATTGCACCGTTACACTCTATTTAGTGTTCTTAGAAGTCTTAACTTGCTAGTTTAGCTTTTGGAGAACGTTTCGTTAGGTAAAGAAACCAATAGACCAAGTTAAGTTCAAAATTGCACGAAACGTGAATCACTTGTCTATGCATAGAATTGAGCATTCCTAAGGCCTCAAATTGGACCGTTATCATCTATTTAGTGTTCTTCGAAGTCTTAACTTACTAGTTTAGCTTTTGGACAACGTTTCGTTAGGTGAAGAAGCCAATAGACCAAGTTATGTTCAAAATTGCACGAAATGTGAAAAACTTGTCTATGCATAGAATTGAGCATTCCTATGGTATCAAATTGGACCGTTATCATCTATTTAGTGTTCTTCGAAGTCTTAACTTGCTAGTTTAGCTTTTGGACAACGTTTCGTTAGGTAAGGAAGCCAATGGACCAAGTTAAGTTCAAAATTGTATGAAACGTGAAAACTTGTCTATGCATAGAATTGAGCATTCCTAAGGTATCAAATTGGACCGTTATCATCTATTTAGTGTTCTTCGAAGTCCTAACTTGCTAGTTTAGCTTTTGGACAACGTTTCGTTAAGTAAAGAAGCCAATAGACCAAGTTAAGTTCAAAATTGCACGAAACGTGAAAAACTTGTCTATGCATAGAATTGAGCATTCCTAAGGCCTCAAATTGGAGTGTTATACTCTATTTAGTGTTCTTAGAAGTCTTAACTTGCTAGTTTAGCTTTTCGACAACATTTCGTTAGGTAAAGAAGCCAATAGACCAAGTTAAGTTCAAAATTGTACGAAACGTGAAAAACTTGTCTATGCATAGAATTGAGCATACCTAAGGCATCAAATTGCACCGTTGTACTCTATTTAGTGTTCTTAGAAGTCTTCACTTGCTAGCTTAGCTTTTGGACAACGTTTCGTTAGGTAAAGAAGCCAATAGACCAAGTTATGTTCAAAATTGCATCAAACGTGAAAAACTTGTCTATGCATGGAATTGAGCATTCCTAAGGCATCAAATTGCACCGTTATACTCTATTTAGTGTTCTTAGAAGTCTTAAATTGCTAGCTTAGGTTTTGGACAACGTTTCGTTAAGTAAAGAAGCCAATAGACCAAGTTAAGTTCAAAATTGCACGAAACGTGAAAAACTTGTCTATGCATAGAATTGAGCATTCCCAAGGCATCAAATTGCACCGTTATACTCTATTTAGTGTTTTTAGAAGTCTTAACTCGCTAGCTTAGCTTTTGGACAACGTTTCGTTAGGTAAAGAAGCCAATAGACCAAGTTAAGTTCAAAATTGCACGAAACGTGAAAAACTTGTCTATGCATAGAATTGAGCATTCCTAAGGTATCAAATTGGACCGTTATCATCTATTTAGTGTTCTTCGAAGTCTTAACATTCTAGTTTAGTTTTTGGGCAACGTTTCGTTAGGTAAGGAAGCCAATAGACCGAGTTAAGTTCAAAATTACACGAAACGTGAAAAACTTGTCTATGCATAGAATTGAGCATTCCTAAGGCCTCAAATTGGACCGTCATCATCTATTTAGTGTTCTTCGAAGTCCTAACTTGCTAGTTTAGCTTTTGGACAACGTTTCGTTAGGTAAGGAAGCCAATAGACCAAGTTAAGTTCAAAATTGCACTAAACGTGAAAAACTTGTCTATGCATAGAATTGAGCATTCCTAAGGCCTCAAATTGGACCGTTATACTCTATTTAGTGTTCTTAGAAGTCTTAACTTGCTAGTTTAGCTTTTGGACAATGTTTCGTTAGGTAAAGAAGCCAATAGACCAAGTTAAGTTCAAAATTACACGAAATGTGAAAAACTTGTCTATGCATAGAATTGAGCATTCCTAAGGATCAAATTGGACCGTTATCATCTATTTAGTGTTCTTCGAAGTCTTAACTTGCTAGTTTAGCTTTTGGACAACGTTTCGTTAGGTAAGGAAGGCAATAGACCAAGTTAAGTTCAAAATTGCATGAAACGTGAAAAACTTGCCTATGCATAGAATTGAGCATTCCTAAGGTATCAAATTGGACCGTTATCATCTATTTAGTATTCTTCGAAGTCCTAACTTGCTAGTTTAGCTTTTGGACAACGTTTCGTTAAGTAAAGAAGCCAATAGACCAAGTTAAGTTCAAAATTGCACGAAACGTGAAAAACCTGTCTATGCATCGAATTGAGCATTCCTAAGGCCTCAAATTGGACCGTTATACTCTATTTAGCGTTCTTAGAAGTCTTAACTTGCTATTTTAGCTTTTCGACAATGTTTCGTTAGGTAAAGAAGCCAATAGACCAAGTTAAGTTCAAAATTGTACGAAACATGAAAAACTTGTCTATGCATAGAATTGAGCATTCCTAAGGCATCAAATTGCACCGTTATACTCTATTTAGTGTTCTTAGAAGTCTTCACTTGCTAGCTTAGCTTTTGGACAACGTTTCGTTAGGTAAAGAAGCCAATAGACCAAGTTAAGTTCAAAATTGTACGAAACATGAAAAACTTGTCTATGCATAGAATTGAGCATTCCTAAGGCATCAAATTGCACCGTTATACTCTATTTAGTGTTCTTAGAAGTCTTAAATTGCTAGCTTAGCTTTTGGACAACGTTTCGTTAAGCAAAGAAGCCAATAGACCAAGTTAAGTTCAAAATTGCACGAAACGTGAAAAACTTGTCTATGCATAGAATTGAGCATTCCTAAGGCATCAAATTGCACCGTTACACTCTATTTAGTGTTCTTAGAAGTCTTAACTTGCTAGTTTAGCTTTTGGACAACGTTTCGTTCGGTAAAGAAGCCAATAGACCAAGTTAAGTTCAAAATTGCACGAAACGTGAAACACTTGTCTATGCATAGAATTGAGCATTCCTAAGGCCTCACATTGGACCGTTATCATCTATTTAGTGTTCTTCGAAGTCTTAACTTGCTATTTTAGCTGTCGGAGATCGTTTCGTTAGGTAAAGTAGCCAATAGACCAAGTTAAGTTCAAAACTACACGAAACGTGAAAAACTTGTCTATGCATAGAATTGAGCATTCCTAAGGCCTCAAATTGGACCGTTATCTTGGAAGTCTTAACTTGCTAGTTTAGCTTTTGGACAACGTTTCGTTAGGTAAAGAAGCCAATAGACCAAGTTAAGTTCAAAATTGCACGAAACGTGAAAAACTTGTCTATGCATAGAATTGAGCATTCCCAAGGCATCAAATTGCACCGTTATACTCTATTTAGTGTTTTTAGAAGTCTTAACTCGCTAGCTTAGCTTTTGGACAACGTTTCGTTAGGTAAAGAAGCCAATAGACCAAGTTAAGTTCAAAATTGCACGAAACATGAAAAACTTGTCTATGCATAGAATTGAGCATTCCTAAGGTTTCAAATTGGACCGTTATCATCTATTTAGTGTTCTTCGAAGTCTTAACTTGCTAGTTTAGGTTTTGGACAACGTTTCATTAGGTAAGGAAGCCAATAGACCAAGTTAAGTTCAAAATTGCACGAAACGTGAAAAACTTGTCTATGCATAGAATTGAGCATTCCTAAGGTATCAAATTGGACCATTATCATCTATTTAGTGTTCTTCGAAATCCTAACTTGCTAGTTTAGCTTTTGGACAGCGTTTCGTTAAGTAAAGAAGCCAATAGACCAAGTTAAGTTCAAAATTGCACGAAACGTGAAAAACTTGTCTATGCATAGAATTGAGCATTCCTAAGGACACAAATTGGACCGTTATACTCTATTTAGTGTTCTTAGAAGTCTTTGTTGGATCGGATGGCACCACAAGAGGGGGGTGAATTGTGGTCTTAATCAAATTTAGACTAAGTCACCTCTTTTTCTGTTTCAATTGAGTTTCACCCTAAGCGGAAGCAATTTAAATAAGTTGAATATAAATATAGGCAAAGATAATCACATAAAGCAAACTTAACAACAATAATCAAGTCAAATGATCAAAAATGAATATCACACACCAAAACAGGTTGTAATGAAGCACACAATCAGATTCAACAAATGTATGCACAAGCTTGATTCTAGCACCCTAGATGTCCAATTTCAAGTATGCAATGCAAGTATGATATGCTAAAATGAAATTGCTGTAAATTAAAGAGGGCAAAGAGATTTATAGTGGTTCGGCTTAACCCAAGCCTACTCCACTCCCCAAGTCACCCTTGGGAATTTGAAACACTCCACTATGGCTTGTTCAACCGAGTCAAGCGAAACTAATACAACCAGTGTTTTGAAGCCAAACACCAAAACTTTACAATCAGTGTGGTTTCTAGCTCTCCACACAAACTCTTATCAACAATACACCTCGGTCTGACCGAGAACACAAATCAACAAGTTGAACTCTCAAATAGGCTCTTTATGGCAGCCGGGTAGAGAAGTAGTTTAAGCTCAAGGTATGGCTGTTTAAGTAGCTAGATATGGAAGTGTTTAGGCTCAAATGAGGCTCTTAGGTAGCTGGATATGGTATGGTGAAAATCTGGACAGCTTTGTAGTATTTTAGTTGCTAGGGTTTGTGGACCTTGAATATGTAGCAACTAGCTTGAATCAAGTGATGAAGGCTCAAATGTATGAAATGAAAGTTTCAGAGTGGCCTTATATGTTCTGGAAATCAGATTGTTCAAGCAAGAAAATGTCTCTTGAGGAAATGATAAGAATCAGGTAAGAAAGGCTCAAGAGTAACAATAAAGCTTTGCTTGGCTAGAGTATATGATCTCTCTTCAAAATCAGTATGTAATCAAGGAATGAATGAGTGAAAGAATGAAAGCTTAGAGGATGAAGAACACTTGAGAGAGAAAGAGTAATTTTCGGCCAAGTCTATGCACCATAGACAAAGAGTTAATTTTTGTAGAAATTGTGGAGTGTAAGCTCATGAAATGAGGGCCATTAGATTAGATATGAAAAATATGGACCCTTGGATCAATATAGCTGTTAGAAGGCTTAGAGAAGTGTGAAAATGATTACAACAAGTCTCTCTTTGCTGGGAGGAATAATGGCCATTAGATGAGGAAGGTTTAAAGATAGCCATTGGATAAAAAGGTGTAGTGGAAAGGTTTAATCTTGAACCAATGGATCAAAAAGATATTTTGGAGGGAAGGAATGTGGACCATTGGATGAGGAAAACCTTTGAAATAAATCACCTTCCTTTGTCTCTTTCCAAAGTGCTTTTCCAGCAAACTATATCTCTTTTGTAGCAAAAGAGGTCTTGAAAATGTGAGGCATTTATTGCATGTCTCTTCTTGCTTTTTGGCTTTAAATCTCTATTGTTGACTTGTAGCTCTTATTGGCTCCACTAATCCATTTCATGTATCCAATTCATATGCCATGTCATCACGTCCATGTCATCTGCCACGTCAGTCTGTTGACTTTGACTCTGACCAGAAAGTTAACTTTACTTCAATTGGCTCCATTTAAGCTCCAATATATTCTGACTATGATTGACCACGAAAATGACTTTCTTAATCATGTTTGACCATGATTAAGTCTTCATTTCTGTTCGGTTAAGGTCACCATGTTGATACTTGATCAACTTGATCATCCTACACACAATTAAACTCAAGACATGCTATGTAAGCCTTGTTAGGGCTTCTTGCAATGTTAGTCCATGTTAGTTCAATAAATCAAATTCCCATGCAGTTTGGGTAGGACTTATAGGTCTAAGATTTCTCATGTACATTATGGATCAAAGTTCAATCAATCATGCTTTTGTAATCACTCAAACATATATATTCAACATTCTCCCCCTTTTGATGATTACAAAATAACCTATGTAACTTTGAACTATTTTCTTTAATTTTCATGAGAAACTCTCCCCCTCACAACATGCTTCATTCAAATTAACTCCCCCTAAACGTGTGCATAAAATCAAGACAAGGAAAGTGCAATTCAGACAAATAAAACATCAATAGGCAAGGTATATCACAATTACATTCAAGTTCCTCCCCCTAAACCTATGCATACAAACTTTTGAATTCAAAGTTGCATTCAATATTTTCTCCCCCTTTATTTTGTAAATGCATCCAAAAGGGTGTTCAATATAAGCAATGCATAAACATTCATACACATATCAAGGACTCATTCTCATGCCTAGATTACCTCTTAAAAATTCAAATATCTCTTGGTTTAGAGGTTTGGTTAGTATGTCCGCAAGTTGGTTCATTGTGTCCACATACTCTAATTTAATTGTCCCTTGAGTCACATGATCTCTAATAAAATTATGCCTAATTTCAATATGTTTAGCCTTTGAATGATGCACTGGATTTTTAGAAAGGCTAATGGCACTAGTATTATCACAATATATAGGAATATCTTTCAATTTAAGTCCAAAGTCATATAGTTGTTGTCTAATCCATAAGAGTTGAGCACAACAACTCCCTATAGCCATATATTTGGCTTCGGTGGTAGATAGGGCAACATAAGGTTGTTTCTTGGAGAACCAAGAGATAAGCATACTCCCTAGGAATTGGCATGTACCCGAAGTACTCTTCCTATTTATCTTACATCCAGCAAAGTCGGCATCACTATATGCATGTAAATCAAACAATGAATTTTTGTCATACCATAAGCCAAGAGTTGATGTATGCCTATGATACCTAAATATTCTCTTAACCGCTAGGAAATGAGAATGCATAGGCTGACTTTGAAATCTAGCACACATGCATACACTAAACATAATGTCGGGTCTACTAGAGGTCAAATACAAAATTGAACCAATCATGGACCTATACATTTTAGAATCATAAGGTTGTCCATTTTCATCTTTGTCAAGCTTAGTAGACATACTCATGGGAGTAGGAGAAGGATTCAAGGAATCAAAACCAAACTTTTTAAGCATATCATGAATATATTTAGTTTGACTAATATGTATACCTTTCCTAGTTTGTTTAACTTGCAGCCCTAAAAAGAATGTAAGTTCACCCATCATAGACATCTCAAATTCATTTTTCATGCAAGACTCAAACTCTTTGCACATAGCCTCATTAGTAGCACCAAATATAATGTCATCTACATATATTTGAACAATAAGCATGTCATGACCTTTTTCCTTTAAGAACAAAGTGCTATCAATTCTTCCTCTTTTAAAACCATTTTGAATTAAGAATGAGGAAAGTCTATCATACCATGCCCTAGGTGCTTATTTCAAACCATACAAGGCTTTTGTCAATTTATAAACATGGTTTGGAAAGTTAGGATCTTCAAATCCGGGTGGTTGCTTTACATGCACATTCTCATTGATAAAACCATTCAAAAATGCACTTTTGACATCCATTTGATAAAGTTTAAAACCTTTGAAACATGCAAATGCCATAAGCAACCTAATAGCTTCCAACCTAGCTACGGGTGCAAAAGTTTCTTCATAGTCAATCCCTTCCTCTTGGTTGTACCCTTGTGCAACCAACCTAGCCTTGTTTCTAACAACTTCACCATTTTCATTCATTTTGTTCTTAAATACCCATTTAGTTCCAATTATGGTTTGGTCTTTAGGTCTTGGAACTAGATTCCAAACTTCATTCCTAGAAAATTGATTCAACTCATCTTGCATAGCAATAATCCATTTAGCATCAAGCAAAGCATCATCAATATTCCTAGGTTCTACTTGAGAAATCAAGGCACACGAACCATTCACATCAACAATCAAAGCATTATCCATCAAATTTTCAGCCACATTATCATTCACATTATCTACCTCATGCATATCACCAACATTAGAAGTTAAGTGAGATCTACGAGTTCTTACCCCTTGGTACAAATCACCAATAATGAGCTGTTTGGGGTGCTTATGCTTGTCTCTCACTTGCAGCCACGATGTAGGAGCTAGTTCACTTTGATTTTCATTTATCGAGCTCACGGGCTCAACTTGGTTTTCATCCAAGCTTGCTGGTTGCACACCACCAGCCATTGGTTCTTCTCCATTTATAGTTTTCACATGCTCTTTTGCTCCTTCTTTGCTTGATTTATCAATCTTAGGTGTAGGAGAGTCATCCTCATCATCATTTATGCTAAACTTCTCCAAACCTATCTCAATATTATCATGCTCAAGCAAGGGGTCAAATGCAAGAGTTTCAATAAATTTAACATGAATGGACTCTTCTATTTTTCTAGATTTTGGATTATATACTCTATAAGCCTTAGAAGTCAAAGAATATCCAACAAACACACAAGGAGTAGATTTTGCATCAAATTTATCTAAATCATCCTTAGTGTTCAAAACATAACACTTGCATCCAAATACCCTAAAGTAGTCAACTCTAGGTTTTCTACCATTCAAAATCTCATAAGGTGTCTTATTGATTTTCTTTCTAATAGACAACCTATTCACAATATAGCATGCACAATTAATGGCCTCAGCCCATAAGAACTTAGGCAAATCATGTTCAACAAGCATGGTTCTAGCAATTTCTTGTAAGGTTCTATTTTTCCTTTCTACTACCCCATTTTGTTGGGGTGTCCTAGGTGAAGAGAAATCATGTCTAATGCCATATTCATCACATAGATCAATGAATGCATGATTATCAAATTCTCCTCCATGATCACTCCTAATCTTGCTAATGCTCATGGTCTTTTCATTTTGAAGCCTTTTGATAAGTTTTGAAAACTCATGAATGGTCTCATGCTTATGTGCAAGGAAAATCACCCAAGTATATCTAGAATAGTCATCAACAATCACAAATGCATATGATCTACCACCTAGACTCTTAACTCTACTTGGATCAAACAAATCAAGATGCAAAAGCTCTAAAACTCTGGTAGATGAAATCTGGGATTTTGATTTAAAAGACTCCCTAGCATGCTTTCCTTTAATGCAAGGCTCACATACATCATACACATCAAAGTTCAAAGATGGAATGCCTCTAACTAGGTTCTTTTTAACTAATTTTTCAATTGTAGAGATTCCTACATGTCCTAATCTTCTATGCCAAATATTCACATCACAAATGCTAGAAATCAAGCACTTCACTTTGCAATCATTCAAATCATTTAAATCAAGAGTGTACATATCACCATCTCTACGACCTATAAGTAAGCAGTCATTCATGGCATTTCTTATTTCACACTTAGAATCATCAAAGCAAATAATCAACCCACAATCAGCCAAATGAGAAATGCTCAGAAGATTAAAAGATAAACCATCAACTAGTGAAACATTAGAGATAGAGATAGAAGATACATCACCTATGGATCCTTGACCAAGGATCCTACCCTTCTTGTTGTCCTCGAAGGTAACATGTCCTCCTTTGGAAGATTTCTTGAAAGCAAAGAATAGATTTGGATTGCCAGTCATATGTCTTGAACAACCACTGTCCAAATACCACTTTGAAGCTCTAGAAGATTTGACTTTCAAACACACCTACACAAGTTCAACTCACTTTAGGTACCCAATTTCTTTTGGGTCCTAGGAGGTTAGCACCAGCAACTTTAGTTCCCTTAGGAACCCACATTTGCACAACTCTCTTGCCAAACACATATTGAAACTTTGGATGAATCTTGGCATTCAAGTCATGCATGTATGCATTATGTGAAGTATGAAATGAAGTTCTAGCATACATATGACCTTGTGGTACCCTAGGTCTCCTATAATAAGCCACAGATTGCCCTTGTTTCTTAGGGAATCTTAAGGGTCTCATATGACCAGATTTACTTCCATTCTTCCAAGGCTCAAATAACACATTCCCAATAGGAATTGCTTTACGCCCTACGAGCTGGAGATATGTAGCATGCTCATGATGTGATTTTGAAGTACTAGCATGCATATCATTCAAATGATTATAGTTAGGAGGAGAAAAATTTAGTTTCATAGGTAAGCACTTATCCTCCTTATCATTCAAATAATCCAAGTAACCATGTGATACAAAAGTTGTAGAAATATCATGCAAATCACATTTTTTCAACTTCACATCGTCATTAATGTAGCCTAGACCAGATTTGTCAAGAGATTGTCTAAGGCACGAAAGAAGTGAATCAAGTCTAGATGATCCCATACTAAACTTAGAGAAAGATTTCTCTAGTTCCTCATATCTCATTTTTAATGTGTCCAACTCATCTTGAACACTAGAATCAACATGGGACTCTTGGTTCTCATTAGGCAAAATAGCAATTAATTTCAAATCATCATACTCTTCTTGCAAGGTACCAAGTCTAAGTTGCAAATCTTCAATCAAAGGCTCATGATTACATTTAGACATGTCATTAGCACACATGGCAGCAAGCATATCACATTTTTCATCATATTTAGCATTAAGTTCATCAATGGTCTTTTCATGCTTTTCTACCATTTCTACCAAGCAAGCATTTTCATTCTTTAGATGCTTCTTTTCCTTATGCAATTTTCTGTTTTTAGCATTCATGTCATCAAGTAAGGAAATCAAGTCATCAAAAGATAAATCATCATCATTATCATGGTCTAAAGAAGTTACCTCCTCATCCGAATTGGATGAGTTCCCTTTTGCCATGAAACATGCTTTTGAAGCCTCTTTATGTTCATCATCACTTGAAATGCAATCTGAATCCCAGTCACTCCATGCGGCTTTGAAAGCTCTCTTTGATTGGTACTTGCTCTTTTCTTTCCTCTTTGGACACTCATTCTTCATGTGTCCCTTTTTGCCACACTCAAAACACTTCAAATCTTTGCTTTGCTCCTCATGAGTGCTCTTGGAAGTATTTTGATCTACATGACCAGATTTGAAATTGTCTCTTTTGGAATGGTTGAATGGTGCTCCACCTTTCTTCTTCTTATTTATCAAGTACCTCTTGAATCTTCTTGTCATTAAAGCAATTTCCTCATCACTCAAGTCATCTCCACTATCACCCTTGGAGGCAAAAGCTAGACTCTTCTTTTTGGTGTCCTCCTTTTGGGCTTCTCTTGCCGTCATGTTTGTTTTATACACCATCAAGGAACCGACCAACTCATCCAACTTCAAGATTTTGAGGTCTTTAGCTTCTTGGATGGCTGTGACTTTGGCATCCCATGCTTCTGGAAGATTTCTCAAGTATTTTTGCACCTTTTCTTGATTGGAGAAAGTCTTTCCTAAAGATTCAAGAGAATTCAAAATTTGATTTAGTCTTATATCCATTTCGGCAATGGATTCATTAGGATGCATGGTAAACAGTTCATATGAATGCATGAGCATGTTAATCCTTGACTCCTTTACTTGATTAGTGCCCTCATGCTTCATCTCTAACCTAGTCCACATGTCTTTAGCCGAAATGCATGTAGAAATATGTTTAGCGTCAACTTGATTTAATGCATTAAACAAGATGGACATAGCTTTAGCATTTAAAGACATCTTCTTCTTATCATGTTCATCCCATTTATCCCTAGGTTTTGAAATCTCTTTTTCGACATCACCGATCTTGGTAGTGATGGTAGGCTCATAAGGTCCATCCTCTATGACATACCACAAATCAATATTAAGAGACATGAAATAAAGTTTTATTCTCATCTTCCAATGGTCATAGTCTTCTCCATTAAAGAATGGAGGTCTACCACTAGATTGACCCTCTAACACATAATCATGTCTACCACTAGTAGATGCCATCATATAAATCACTAATAATGCACAAGACAATTACTTCTATATGCAAGGGAACACAAGCTCCGATACCACTTGTTGGATCGGATGGCACCACAAGATGGGGGTGAATTGTGGTCTTAATCAAATTTAGACTAAGTCACCTCTTTTTCTGTTTCAATTGAGTTTCACCCTAAGCGGAAGCAATTTAAATAAGTTGAATATAAATGTAGGCAAAGATAATCACATAAAGCAAACTTAACAACAATAATCAAGTCAAATGATCAAAAATGAATATCACACACCAAAAACAGGTTGTAATGAAGCACACAATCAGATTCAACAAATGTATGCACAAGCTTAATTCTATCACCCTAAATGTCCAATTTCAAGTATGCAATGCAAGTATGATATGCTAAAATGAAATTGTTGTAAATTAAAGAGGGCAAAGAGATTTATAGTGGTTCGGCTTAACTCAAGCCTACTCCACTCCCCAAGTCACCCTTGGGAATTTGAAACACTCCACTATGGCTTGTTCAACCGAGTCAAGCGGAACTCATACAACCAGTGTTTTGAAGCCAAACACCAAAACTTTACAATCAGTGTGGTTTCTAGCTCTCCACACAAACTCTTATCAACAATACACCTCGGTCTCACCGAGAACACAAATCAACAAGTTGAACTCTCAAATAGGCTCTTTATGGCAGCCGGGTAGAGAAGTAGTTTAAGCTCAAGGTATGGCTGTTTAAGTAGCTAGATATGGAAGTGTTTAGGCTCAAATGAGGCTCTTAGGTAGCTGGATATGGTATGGTGAAAATCTGGACAGCTTTGTAGTATTTTAGTTGCTAGGGTTTGTGGACCTTGAATATGTAGCAACTAGCTTGAATCAAGTGATGAAGGCTCAAATGTATGAAATGAAAGTTTCAGAGTGGCCTTATATGTTCTGGAAATCAGATTGTTCAAGCAAGAAAATGTCTCTTGAGGAAATGATAAGAATCAGGTAAGAAAGGCTCAAGAGTAACAATAAAGCTTTGCTTGGCTAGAGTATATGATCTCTCTTCAAAATCAGTATGTAATCAAGGAATGAATGAGTGAAAGAATGAAAACTTAGAGGATGAAGAACACTCGAGAGAGAAAGAGTAATTTTCGGCCAAGTCTATGCACCATAGACAAAGAGTTAATTTTTGTCGAAATTGTGGAGTGTAAGCTCATGAAATGAGGGCCATTGGATTAGATATGAAAAATATGGACCCTTGGATCAATATAGCTGTTAGAAGGCTTAGAGAAGTGTGAAAATGATTACAACAAGTCTCTCTTTGCTGGGAGGAATAATGGCCATTAGATGAGGAAGGTTTAAAGATAGCCATTGGATAAAAAGGTGTAGTGGAAAGGTTTAATCTTGAACCAATGGATCAAAAAGATATTTTGGAGGGAAGGAATGTGGACCATTGGATGAGGAAAACCTTTGAAATAAATCACCTTCCTTTGTCTCTTTCCAAAGTGCTTTTCCAGCAAACTATATCTCTTTTGTAGCAAAAGAGGTCTTGAAAATGTGAGGCATTTATTGCATGTCTCTTCTTGCTTTTTGGCTTTAAATCTCTATTGTTGACTTGTAGCTCTTATTGGCTCCACTAATCCATTTCATGTATCCACTTCATATGCCATGTCATCACGTCCATGTAATCTGCCACGTCAGTCTATTGACTTTGACTCTGACCAGAAAGTTAACTTTACTTCAATTGGCTCCATTTAAGCTCCAATATATTCTGACTATGATTGACCACGAAAATGACTTTCTTAATCATGTTTGACCATGATTAAGTCTTCATTACAGTTCGGTTAAGGTCACCATGTTGATACTTGATCAACTTGATCATCCTACACACAATTAAACTCAAGACATGCTATGTAAGCCTTGTTAGGGCTTCTTGCAATGTTAGTCCATGTTAGTTCAATAAATCAAATTCCCATGCAGTTTGGGTAGGACATATAGGTCTAAGATTTCTCAAGTACATTATGAATCAA
Organism: Tripterygium wilfordii; assembly: GCF_013401445.1. Classification (NCBI taxonomy): domain Eukaryota; kingdom Viridiplantae; phylum Streptophyta; class Magnoliopsida; order Celastrales; family Celastraceae; genus Tripterygium; species Tripterygium wilfordii. The sequence continues at coordinate 3,428,493 of NC_052233.1, forward strand.
AGTTCAATCAATCATGCTTTTGTAATCACTCAAACATATATATTCAACAGTCTTAACTTGCTAGTTTAGCTTTTGGACAACGTTTCGTTAGGTAAAGAAGCCAATAGACCAAGTTAAGTTCAAAATTGTACGAAACGTGAAAAACTTGTCTATGCATAGAATTGAGCATTCCTAAGGCATGAAATTGCACCGTTACACTCTATTTAGTGTTCTTAGAAGTATTAACTTGCTAGTTTAGCTTTTGGACAACGGTTCGTTAGGTAAAGAAGCCAATAGACCAAGTTAAGTTCAAAATTGCACGAAACGTGAAACACTTGTCTATGCATAGAATTGAGCATTCCTAAGGCCTCAAATTGGACCGTTATCATCTATTTAGTGTTCTTCGAAGTCTTAACTTGCTATTTTAGCTTTCGGACATCGTTTCATTAGGTAAAGAAGCCAATAGACCAAGTTAAGTTCAAAATTGCACGAAACGTGAAAAACTTGTCTATGCATAGAATTGAACATTCCTAAGGCCTCAAATTGGACCGTTATACTCTATTTAGTGTTCTTGGAAGTCTTAACTTGCTAGTTTAGCTTTTGGACAACGTTCCGTTAGGTAAAGAAGCCAATAGACCAAGTTAAGTTCAAAATTGCACGAAACGTGAAAAACTTGTCTATGCATAGAATTGAGCATTCCCAAGGCATCAAATTGCACCGTTATACTCTATTTAGCGTTTTTAGAAGTCTTAACTCGCTAGCTTAGCTTTTGGACAACGTTTCATTAGGTAAAGAAGCCAAGAGACCAAGTTAAGTTCAAAATTGCACGAAACGTGAAAAACTTGTCTATGCATAGAATTGAGCATTCCTAAGGTATCAAATTGGACTGTTATCATCTATTTAGTGTTCTTCGAAGTCCTAACTTGCTAGTTTATCTTTTGGACAATGTTTCGTTAGGTAAAGAAGCCAATAGACTGAGTTAAGTTTAAAATTGCACGAAACGTGAAAAACTTGTCTATGCATAGAATTGAGCATTCCTAAGGCCTCAAATTGGACCGTTATACTCTATTTAGTGTTCTTAGAAGTCTTAAATTTCTATTTTAGCTTTTGGACAACGTTTCGTTAGGTAAAGAAGCCAATAGACCAAGTTAAGTTCAAAATTGCACGAAACGTGAAAAACTTGTCTATGCATAGAATTTAGCATTCCTAAGGCCTCAAATTGGACCGTTATCATCTATTTAGTGTTCTTTGAAGTCTTAACTTGCTAGTTTAGCTTTTGGACAACGTTTCGTTAGGTAAAGAAGCCAATAGACCAAGTTAAGTTCAAAATTGCACGAAACGTGAAAAACTTGTCTATGCAAAGAATTGAGCATTGCTAAGGCCTCAAATTGGACCGTTATCATCTATTTAGTGTTCTTCGAAGTCTTAACTTGCCATTTTAGCTTTTAGACAACGTTTCGTTAGGTAAAGAAGCCAATAGACCAAGTTAAGTTCAAAATTGCACGAAAGATGAAAAACTTGTCTATGCATAGAATTGAGCATTCCTAAGGCATGAAATTGCACCGTTATACTCTATTTAGCGTTCTTAGAAGTCTTAACTCGCTAGCTTAGCTTTTGGACAACGTTTCATTAGGTAAAGAAGCCAATAGACCAAGTTAAGTTCAAAATTGCACGAAATGTGAAAAACTTGTCTATGCATAGAATTGAGCATTCCTAAGGTATCAAATTGGACCGTTATCATCTATTAAGTGTTCTTGGAAGTCCTAACTTGCTAGTTTAGCTTTTGGACAATGTTTCGTTAAGTAAAGAAGCCAATAGACCAAATTAAGTTCAAAATTGCACCAAACTTGAAAAACTTGTCTATGCATAGAATTGAGCATTCCTAAGGCCTCAAATTGGACCGTTATACTCTATTTAGTGTTCTCAGAAGTCTTAACTTGCTAGTTTAGCTTTTGGACAACGTTTCGTTAGGTAAAGAAGCCAATAGACCAAGTTAAGTTCAAAATTGTATGAAACGTGAAAAACTTGTCTATGCATAGAATTGAGCATTCCTGAGGCATTAAATTGCACCGTTATACTCTATTTAGTGTTCTTAGAAGTCTTAACTTGCTAGCTTAGCTTTTGGACAACATTTCGTTAGGTAAAGAAGCCAATAGACCAAGTTAAGTTCAAAATTGCACGAAACGTGAAAAACTTGTCTATGCATAGAATTGAGCATTCCTAAGGCATCAAATTGAACCGTTATACTCTATTTAGTGTTCTTAGAAGTCTTAACTTGCTAGCTTAGCTTTTGGACAACGTTTCGTTAGGTAAAGAAGCCAATAGACCAAGTTAAGTTCAAAATTGCACGAAACGTGAAAAACTTGTCTATGCATAGAATTGAGCATTCCTAGGGCATCAAATTGCACCGTTACACTCTATTTAGTGTTCTTAGAAGTCTTAACTTGCTAGTTTAGCTTTTGGACAATATTTCGTTAGGTAAAGAAGCCAATAGACCAAGTTATGTTCAAAATTGCACGAAACGTGAAACACTTGTCTATGCATAGAATTGAGCATTCCTAAGGCCTCAAATTGGACCGTTATCATCTATTTAGTGTTCTTCGAAGTCTTAACTTGCTATTTTAGCTTTCGGACATCGTTTCGTTAGGTAAAGAAGCCAATAGACCAAGTTAAGTTCAAAATTACACGAAACGTGAAAAACTTGTCTATGCATAGAATTGAGCATTTCTAAGGCCTCAAATTGGACCGTTATACTCTATTTAGTGTTCTTGGAAGTCTTAACTTGCTAGTTTAGCTTTTGGACAACGTTTCGTTAGGTAAAGAAGCCAATAGACCAAGTTAAGTTCAAAATTACACGAAACGTGAAAAACTTGTCTATGCATAGAATTGAGCATTCCTAAGGCATCAAATTGCACCGTTATACTCTATTTAGTGTTCTTAGAAGTCTTAACTTGCAAGCATACCTTTTGGACAACGTTTCGTTAAGTAAAGAAGCCAATAGACCAAGTTAAGTTCAAAATTGCACGAAACTTGAAAAACTTGTCTATGCATAGAATTGAGCATTCCTAAGGCATCAAATTGCACCGTTACACTCTATTTAGTGTTCTTGGAAGTCTTAACTTGCTAGTTTAGCTTTTTGACAATGTTTCGTTAGGTAAAGAAGCCAATAGACCAAGTGAAGTTCAAAATTGCACGAAACGTGAAACACTTGTCTATGCATGGAATTGAGCATTCCTAAGGCCTCAAATTGGACCGTTATCATCTTTTTAGTGTTCTTCAAAGTCTTAACTTGCTATTTTAGCTTTCGGACATCGTTTCGTTAGGTAAAGAAGCCAATAGACCAAGTTAAGTTCAAAATTACACGAAACGTGAAAAACTTGTCTATGCCTAGAATTGAGCATTCCTAAGGCCTCAAATTGGACCGTTATACTCTATTTAGTGTTCTTGGAAGTCTTAACTTGCTAGCTTAGCTTTTGGACAACATTTCGTTAGGTAAAGAAGCCAATAGACCAAGTTAAGTTCAAAATTGCACGAAACGTGAAAAACTTGTCTATGCATAGAATTGAGCATTCCTAAGGCATCAAATTGAACCGTTATACTCTATTTAGTGTTCTTAGAAGTCTTAACTTGCTAGCTTAGCTTTTGGACAACGTTTCGTTAGGTAAAGAAGCCAATAGACCAAGTTAAGTTCAAAATTGCACGAAACGTGAAAAACTTGTCTATGCATAGAATTGAGCATTCCTAGGGCATCAAATTGCACCGTTACACTCTATTTAGTGTTCTTAGAAGTCTTAACTTGCTAGTTTAGCTTTTGGACAATATTTCGTTAGGTAAAGAAGCCAATAGACCAAGTTATGTTCAAAATTGCACGAAACGTGAAACACTTGTCTATGCATAGAATTGAGCATTCCTAAGGCCTCAAATTGGACCGTTATCATCTATTTAGTGTTCTTCGAAGTCTTAACTTGCTATTTTAGCTTTCGGACATCGTTTCGTTAGGTAAAGAAGCCAATAGACCAAGTTAAGTTCAAAATTACACGAAACGTGAAAAACTTGTCTATGCATAGAATTGAGCATTTCTAAGGCCTCAAATTGGACCGTTATACTCTATTTAGTGTTCTTGGAAGTCTTAACTTGCTAGTTTAGCTTTTGGACAACGTTTCGTTAGGTAAAGAAGCCAATAGACCAAGTTAAGTTCAAAATTACACGAAACGTGAAAAACTTGTCTATGCATAGAATTGAGCATTCCTAAGGCATCAAATTGCACCGTTATACTCTATTTAGTGTTCTTAGAAGTCTTAACTTGCAAGCATACCTTTTGGACAACGTTTCGTTAAGTAAAGAAGCCAATAGACCAAGTTAAGTTCAAAATTGCACGAAACTTGAAAAACTTGTCTATGCATAGAATTGAGCATTCCTAAGGCATCAAATTGCACCGTTACACTCTATTTAGTGTTCTTGGAAGTCTTAACTTGCTAGTTTAGCTTTTTGACAATGTTTCGTTAGGTAAAGAAGCCAATAGACCAAGTGAAGTTCAAAATTGCACGAAACGTGAAACACTTGTCTATGCATGGAATTGAGCATTCCTAAGGCCTCAAATTGGACCGTTATCATCTTTTTAGTGTTCTTCAAAGTCTTAACTTGCTATTTTAGCTTTCGGACATCGTTTCGTTAGGTAAAGAAGCCAATAGACCAAGTTAAGTTCAAAATTACACGAAACGTGAAAAACTTGTCTATGCCTAGAATTGAGCATTCCTAAGGCCTCAAATTGGACCGTTATACTCTATTTAGTGTTCTTGGAAGTCTTAACTTGCTAGTTTAGCTTTTGGACAATGTTTCGTTAGGTAAAGAAGCCAATAGACCAAGTTAAGTTCAAAATTGCCCGAAACGTGAAAAACTTGTCTATGCATTCTCGCATCGATGAAGAACGTAGCGAAATGCGATACTTGGTGTGAATTGCAGAATCCCGTGAACCAT
>NC_052233.1:3450948-3468448 GCF_013401445.1 Tripterygium wilfordii
CACGTGGGAATCGGAATTTCGCTGGATTGGTCGTGTCTTACACAATGAGTGGATTGGATGCGTGGGCATTGGTGTGGGCATCCTATCCAAATCGCTCGACGTCTTGATCCGCTCACGAGGGCTTGGCTTGGCCTTTCAGCTCGGGGTGCTTGGCTTGGGCAACTGAGCCGGGCACTCCTCGTCGGAATCGAAAGTGGGCGCTCGGCAAGGATGCCCTTGCCCAGCGCCCATATGTGGGAATCGTAATTTCGCTGGATTGGTCGTGTCTTGCACAATGAGCGGATTGGATGCGTGGGCATTGGTGTGGGCATCCTATCCAAATCGCTCGACGTCTTGATCCGCTCACGAGTGCTTGGCTTGGCCTTTCAGCTCGGGGTGCTTGGCTTGGGCAACTGAGTCGTGCACACCTCACCGGAATCGAAAGTGCGCGCTCGGCAAGGATGCCCTTGCCCAGTGCCCATATGTGGGAATCGGAATTTCGCTGGATTGGTCGTGTCTTGCACAATGAGCGGATTGGATGCGTGGGCATCCTATCCAAATCGTTCGACGTCTTGATCCGCTCACGAGTGCTTGGCTTGGCCTTTCAGCTCGGGGTGCTTTGCTTGGGCAACTGAGCCGGGCACTCCTCGTCGAAATCGAAAGTGGGCACTCGGCAAGGATGCCCTTGCCCAGCGCCCATATGTGGGAATCGAAATTTCGCTGGATTGGTCGTGTCTTGCACAATGAGCGGATTGGATGCGTGGGCATTGGTGTGGGCATCCTATCCAAATCGCTCGACGTCTTGATCCGCTCACGAGTGCTTGGCTTGGCCTTTCAGTCGGGGTGCTTGGCTTAGGCAACTGAGTCGTGCACTCCTCGTCGGAATCGGAAGTGGGCTCTTTGCAAGGATGCCCTTGCCTAGTGCCCACATGTGGGAATCGGAATTTGACTGGGTAGGTCGTTTCTCGCACAATGAGCGGATTGGATGCGTGGGAATTGGTGTGGGCATCCTAGCCAAATCGCCCGCTGTCTTGATCCGCTCACGAGTGCTGGGCATGGCCTTTCAGCTCGGGGTGCTTGGCTTGGGCAACTGAGCCGTGCACTCCTCGTCGGAATCAGAAGTGGGCTCTTTGCAAGGATGCCCTTGCCTAGTGCCCACATGTGGGAATCGGAATTTCGCTGCGTAGGTCGTTTCTCGCACAATGAGCGGATTAGATGCGTGGGAATTGGTGTGGGCATCCTATCCAAATCGCTCGCCGTCTTGATCCGCTCATGAGTGCTTGGCATGGCCTTTCAGCTCGGGGTGCTTGGCTTGGGCAACTGAGCCGTGCACTCCTTGTCGGGATAGAAATGTGCTTGGCCGGTGACGGTGTACCAAGCCTAGAGTTGCGAGCAATTGTTTGCTTGGGAAACCAAGTCAAGCGATGTGAGTGGTTATTAGGCGAGGGAAGCCAAGGTGCTAGCCTTCCTTGTGGGAAACAATCGTGTCTATCATCTCGTGCGTGGCTTCTCTAGGTTATTCCACAGGTTTGTGATTCTACTTCTTGCGGATGGCCTCGTGGAGCTGTGTGCGTGTACGTACAACACGTGAGTTGTGTTTTGGTTGTGTTTGTTGGCAGGCTCCGTTCTTGTGGACCGAACTGTCTACGCTCAACCACTTTTCAATCATGGCCCAAGCATATGCGTCTTGTGGCAAGTCCCTCGTTCCTGTGTTGCATACCTATCTCGATGGTATTCGATGGCCTCGTTGCTTGTTTTCATCTCGTGCCCTTTTTGGGCATGGGAAGAACTAGTTGGCGCTTTGCATGTTCCTTTGTAAGCCATTGGCTTATGACTCGGCCCATGCTTGGTTGCTTGACCCTCGGATGCTGAAAATTAAGTGGGCAAAGGGTTGAAAAACCCTTTTGATAAGCCCGAGTGTAGCGCTCGTCGCTCGAACCGAAAGACGGTGTGGCTCACCTTGGCATTCTTGAACCATGGGTTCTCGTAATGACCATGCGTTGTCCCAGTCGTCCAGGGGAAAGCTACCTGGTTGATCCTGCCAGTAGTCATATGCTTGTCTCAAAGATTAAGCCATGCATGTCTAAGTATGAACTAATTCAGACTGTGAAACTGCGAATGGCTCATTAAATCAGTTATAGTTTGTTTGATGGTATCTACTACTCGGATAACCGTAGTAATTCTAGAGCTAATACGTGCAACAAACTCCGACTTCTGGAAGGGATGCATTTATTGGATAAAAGGTCAACGCGGGCTTTGCCCGTTGCTCTGTTGATTCATGATAACTTGACGGATCGCACGGCCATCGTGCCGGCGACGCATCATTCAAATTTCTGCCCTGTCAACTTTCGATGGTAGGATAGAGGCCTACCATGGTATTGACGGGTAACGGAGAATTAGGGTTCGATTCTGGAGAGGGAGCCTGAGAAACGGCTACCAGCAGTACTAGCAATACAGCAAGAAGAGCTTGAGGTTAGCCAACCAGAAAGAGCCACCTTGAAGAGCAGCAGCCAAACCAGTAAAAAGCAAGAAAGACTCTGAGAGAGCAACCCCACAACAAAGCCAACCCAACAATCTCCAGAACAGGCCAGGGAACTTGCAAAGATAAGCACAGCTGCAGCCCCATACAGAAGACAAGGATAGCCATCATCTTTGACCAGCTTAAAGCCAGCAAGCAGAACACCCACAGAAGCCTGAGCCCCAAGACCATCCCAGACCAAACGATACAACATATCCAGAACATAAGCTTCCAGACTATACCAGAGACTATAATGCAAGCAAGCAGCTCCAGAATCCAGCTCCAACTTACTCAGAAATCTACACCAGTTAGAAAGGAGAAAAACTCCTAAACCCCAATCAGAACTGAAGGACCCCATCCAGACCACATTCCAGCCACTAATCAAGCAAGAGAACCAATCCACCCCAGGACTATCTAGCATCCAGTTAGGCACATCCCATTTCTTCTTCAAGCAGCAACCAAACAGTCTGAACTGAAGACAACCCTCCATCCTGCCCCAAGAAAGCCAAACTAACAGAGACAGACAGATATCAACCTCCACCATTAGAATTAGAGTCTTTAACATAGAAGTAAAAGACTGTGAAAAACATAATTTGAAATCTATGCATTAGAGAGTCCACAGATAGGCTAGTACCCTCAAAAGCCCTTCTGTTTCTCTCCTGCCAAATCAAATAAACCACCAACCCTAGGGAAACTCTTCTCATTCTAGCATCAGGCCGTCTCCTTCCAGTCTTAAGGCCTCTAATGGCACTATTCAGAGTGGACATATTCCTATTAATCCTTAACCAGCACCTAATCCTTCTCCATAGAGTAGCTGTCCAGTTACAAGCAAAGAAAAGATGTCTATGAGACTCCTCTTCTTGCCTACAAAAAAGACAATAAGTATCAGTGGGAATGAATTTGAGCCTGTCCCTAGTTCTAAGCCTTCCCAAAACAGCCAGCCAAAGAACAAAACTGTATCTAGGCAGAGACCAATGCTCCCAAACCACCCTTTCCCAAGAGACTTTAACACCTTTGTGCCTAAAGAATTCATAGGCATTAGCAGCAAAAGAGCCAGAACCTTGTTGCCAACCCTGCATAGTATTAATTGTTTGATAAGAAGTCCCACTCTCTTGCAGCAAGTTGTCTTTAAGAGAGATTATAGCCTTCCACATAGGAGAAGACGATCTCTGCCAATCTGCTTCCCAGATAGATATATGAGCCAAATAGAAGTGATGAACCCATTGAATCCATAGAGAATCAGTTTTCAAGTGAATTTTCCAGAGATGCTTGGCCAAGAAGCCATTGTTCCTAGCCTTTAAATCAAACAAACCCAAACCTCCTTCATTCTTAGGCAGACAGACTGTCCTTCAAGCCACCAGAGCAGAATTCCCCTTCAAAACATTGCCATTCCAAAGAAAGTTCCTGCAAATTCTAGTAATCTGCCTTAGGACTTGAGCTGGCATGGGAAATATGCTAAGCCAAAACTGCACAATTCCCTGCAAGACAGACTTAAGGAGCTCAAGTCTCCCAGCAAAAGACAGATGCTTCCCCATCCAACTCTGAATGACTGAATCCAGCTTATGCAAAAGAGGAAAGAATTGGCTAGCAAGCAGTCTGTGAGGACTGAGAGGAACACCTAGATACTTGAAAGGAAAAACACCCTCCATAAACCCAGTGGTTTGGAGAATACCCTGCTTAACTGCATTGCTTACCCCACCAAAGTAGATAGAAGATTTACTGGCATTTATCTCCAACCCAGATATCCTTCCAAACTCCAACAACTGCTGATAAAGAATCTGCACAGAAACCAAATCACCATGAGAAAATAGAAGAACATCATCAGCAAAAGCAAGATGACATAATCTGTGAACATCACACTTAGGGTGAAACTGGAAGCCAGGCAGATTAGAGGCTACAGCTAACATTCTGGAGAAGTATTCCATGCAAGAGATAAATAAATAAGGAGATAAAGGGTCCCCTTGCCTAATTCCACTCTTGCCTTGAAAGATGCCATACAAGTTCCCATTAACTGACACAGAGAAGGAGGTGGATTCAACACATTTCATAATTAAACTAACAAACCTAGCAGGAAAGCCAAGGGTCAATAGCAACTGCCTCAAAAAAGGCCACTGAACAGAGTCAAAGGCCTTCCTGAAATCAATTTTAACCAAACATCTAGGAGAAGCCCTTTTCCTGCCATACTGCCTAAGCAGTTCTTGCACCAAATTAATGTTATCAGTCATCTTCCTACCTCCCAGAAAAGCATTTTGGGCAGAACTAATAATACTCTGTAAAGCAGCAGCCAATCTGGTAGCCAGAATTTTGGAAATGACCTTGTATATGACATTACAACAAGAAATTGGCCTGAAATCAGCCACTGAGGTAACACTAGGCAATTTAGGAATTAAAGCAATAACAGAATGATTAATTTGCCTCAATATCTCCCCAGTAGAGAAGAAGTCCTGAATTGCAAGACAGAAATCCTCCCCCACAACCTCCCAAGACTTCTTGAAAAACACAGAAGAGTAACCATCCGGTCCAGGGGCTTTATCATCACCAATGCTGAATAAAGTAGTCCTAATTTCATCATTAGACACAGGAGCCAAAAGGGGGCCATAGGCTGAATCATCAAGGCAGGGACCAGAGTGAACAATAGCCTCCACTAGGGGTTGAGTATCCTTAGAAGACCCCAGATGCTGCTGAAAATAATTCACAAACTCCTCACCCATTTCATCTATAGAAGAAGTAAGTAAACCAGAACCAGTCTGAATAGCAGGAATGTAGTTCCTTCTATGCTTCTGGTTCATTAGAGCATGGAAGAAACTAGAGCTTCTATCACTTTCCTTGAAGTAGGAATTCTTTAGCTTCTGACAGTAAAACATCTTCTCAGCAGCCTTAAGGTTCATCAGGTTTAGCCTCAACTGCTTGTCCTGCAATAATAACTGAGCATTATCCCTATCATTTTGAAAAATGGTCTGGTGAGACTCTAAATCTGCAGCGGCTTTAGCAACTCTGGAAGAAATGTGACTATAATGCAACTTATTAAGCTCCTTTAAATGCCCCTTCAGGTTTTTAAGCTTCCTACAGAGAAGATACATAGGAGAGCCGTAAGCTTGAAGAAACCAGTTAGCATCCACTAACTCTCTGTACCTCGGATGGTCAGTCCACATGTTAAAGAATTTAAAGGGTCTTCTACCCTGCTTCTGCCAAGCACCAAGCTGGATCCTAGCTGGAGAATGATCAGAGAATGCACCAGGGGGTAAGAACTGAACAATAGACTGCATTTGCATAGCAGGCCAAAGGGTATTCACCATAACCCTATCAATTTTACTCCAAATATTCCCATTAGACCAGGAAAAATGACAGCCAGTAAAGTTTAAATCCTCGAGCCCCAGATCAGAACAACAATTCCTAAAATCAGAAACTTCATAACTGGTAACCAGATCTCCATTGTGCTTATCAGATTGAGAGAGAATAGAATTGAAATCCCCAAGGACAAGCCAAGGAGATGTAGAAGACCATCTTCTCAAATCATCCCACAACCCCCTCCTAGCAGAGATAGTGTTGAAACCATAAACAAAAGTGGCAGTAAAATTAAATTGCTGCTCCAAGCTAGTGATATTCACATGAATGCCCTGAGGAGTATAATCCAATAGCTCAACATTGACAGTGGAAGGATTCCAAAATAAAACAATTCTGGCAGTTCTGGCCACATCAACATTAGAAAGAAAATTCCAGTACTTCAACCTAAACTTATGCATGAAATCAAGCTTAGAAGAAGTAAGCTTCGTTTCCATCAAACCACAAACATCAATCTTATTCTTCTTCATGAGGCTGACCACCTCATGCTGCTTCAGAGGACTATTAAGCCCCCTGACATTCCAACTGTACAGAAGCATTAAATAGTAGGGGGAGATCCCCCACCACCTCCAGATGCTCTCATAGCATGCTTCTTAGCACTGCTTCTAGTGGTAACACCCTCTGCAGCATCAACACCATCTTCACTCCTAAATCCAGCTATAGGATCAACAGCCTTATTCTTATCATTCTGAACTTCTTTAGTACCACTTCCTTCAGCTGAAAATCTGCTTTGGAACCTCTGCTTCTTACCATACTTCCTGCCCCTAATCAATTCCCATCCTTCACCCCCATCTTCATTAGATAAAGAATCCCCACCTTGCTGCCCAGCAACAGTCTTCCTTTTCTGCTCAATTAGAGTAGTAACTGAACCCAACCTATCCAGAACACTACCCCTTTTATTGACATCACCAAAACCACTGCCCTGCCTGCCTGCACTTGTTGAGCCAGAAACAATAGGGGCCTTTGAACATACACCAGTAGTATGCCCTAGAACCCTGCAGTGCTTACAAAACTTAGGCAAAGTTTCATACTCCACCATTTGATCCAGAGGAGTCCCATTAGGCAACAAGATTTCAATGTTATGAGGGAGATCATCTAGCAAGTCAATCTCCACCAACACCCTAGCATATGATAGCCTAGACAGATTGGAAGTCAGTCTGTCACATTGAAGAGGCTTACCAAGCACACTAGCAATCTTAGAAAGACATTTTAAGGACGACTGAGAGCTCTTTCTTGATTCTATGGGTGGTGGTGCATGGTTGACTGAGAGCTCTTTCTTGATTCTATGGGTGGTGGTGCATGGCCGTTCTTAGTTGGTGGAGCGATTTGTCTGGTTAATTCCGTTAACGAACGAGACCTCAGCCTGCTAACTAGCTACGCGAAGGCATCCCTCCGTGGCCAGCTTCTTAGAGGGACTACGGCCGCTTAGGCCGAGGAAGTTTGAGGCAATAACAGGTCTGTGATGCCCTTAGATGTTCTGGGCCGCACGCTCGCTACACTGATGTATTCAACGAGTCTATAGCCTTGGCCGACAGGCCCGGGTAATCTTTGAAATTTCATCGTGATGGGGATAGATCATTGCAATTGTTGGTCTTCAACGAGGAATTCCTAGTAAGCGCGAGTCATCAGCTCGCGTTGACTACGTCCCTGCCCTTTGTACACACCGCCCGTCGCTCCTACCGATTGAATGGTCCGGTGAAGTGTTCGGATCGCGGCGACGTGGGTGGTTCGCCGCTGGCGACGTCGCGAGAAGTCCACTGAACCTTATCATTTAGAGGAAGGAGAAGTCGTAACAAGGTTTCCGTAGGTGAACCTGCGGAAGGATCATTGTCGAAACCTGCAAGGCATAACGACCCGCGAACAAGTGAAAACTAACGCGAGCGATGGGCCTTTTTGGCCGATCGCTCGAAGTCCAAGGGGAGGGATGTGGGAAACTACAGCCCCTCTTCCACGGGCACAACGAACCCCGGCGCAAATTGCGCCAAGGAACCAAAAAAAGATGTGCGCTCCCTTCGCTTGGAAACAGTGTCGCAGGGGGTTGCTTCGTCGTCCATATTATATATGAAACGACTCTCGGCAACGGATATCTCGGCTCTCGCATCGATGAAGAACGTAGCGAAATGCGATACTTGGTCTGAATTGCAGAATCCCGTGAACCATCGAGTTTTTGAACGCAAGTTGCGCCCGAAGCCTTCAGGCCGAGGGCACGCCTGCCTGGGTGTCACGCAACGTCGCCAACAATCCCCTCACCCCCTGCATCGGGAATAGTTAGGGGTGTTGGACCAAGACTTAGTGTCTAGTCAACATTATGTTTTTGATGATTGTGTATGATTGTATACTAAAATGTGTGTGAGCATGCTTGACTTGAACATATCCTAAAATGCTAGAAAACATGCTTAAATGGTTATTTGGTTAATTGTTTAATATCTTAATTGTGCATATACACTTAAATGAAGGCTTATGCATATCTCTATGTGAATTTGATATCTATATATTTTTGAGATAGTGTTGGAAATTTAGTTTTGAAAACAAGCATACATGGACTAAGTTAGGACATTAATCTTCTAATGATCATAATTTATCTTATCCAACTTAGGTCCAAATGACTTGAAACTTGAACCACATGCACATAAAAGTCTAATATATGTTCTAGGACTATAATCATGATAAATTAAGTGCATCACATACACATTTGGTCATATGCTTAAATTCCGCCAAAACTAGGTCTTACCTAATTTTGTGCATGTGTTCTTTGTGAACGTGGTGAACCAAATGAACTTCGATTTAAATGAAATTTTGTGTGCATCTTATTTTTATCACTATGAACATATTTGACTTAGTAAAGTTCAAGAGAAAAGGTCATTTACACTGAGTTTGCAAAATGACATTGAATTTACACTTAAAATTTATCGATTTCACTATTAGTGACTTATTTGCTTGGTTGAGTGACCAAACGATTTCCGATTGTTATGAAATTTTATGTGGACATTCTAATATATATTAAATGATTTATCATGCACTAATATGAATTTTCTGGGTTGTTTTTCTAATGTAATTAACCTATGCGCTCTATATGAAGCTCTTTGAGCTTACATGCAATTGGGGAGTTCTACCTCCTATTTCTTTGTAGGTTAATCATCATGATGATGTTATATCACTCAGAATTCAGTTTGCTCAAGTGAATTGAAGTCCGGTTTTCAAGTATGAGCTTGGATCTCTAGAAAACCAAGAAAAACCTATGTTCATCAACCTTCCACTAAGGCATTTTGATTGATGATTGGAATTAGCCTTGGAGCTGTATAATATGGATATATTGGTGCTGTCAAATTCAGAGTTTGAAGTCAAGATTCAGACATGGACATTAAATGTTACACAAGGTGTCCGATTTAAGCAATATATGCCACATGAAGACATTTGTGCATGAAGGCTATACGGACTAAGTATATGAAGTCTAGAGCAGTTGAAATTAATTGATTTAATGTTCTAGAAGATGTCTCAAGCTTTGGAAAATGTCTCTACACATTTGAAATCAAGAGACCAAGCTTGCTTAAAGATTGCAGGGAATGTTAAAGAGCTCATTTGAATTCAAGAGAGATACATGTTTAAATTTGCTTGGCTATGAAGTTGCCAACAAGGTCTTTTCAAGAATGTTATTGCAAGCATGTGTGAAGGGTCAGCCTTGCTATTGGGACATGTTGGTCACGTGAATGATCTCTTGTCTTCATCAAACAAGATCTTGCACATGCTTCCTTTATTGAGGTCAATGATCAGATTTTTGTGAGAAGAAAATTGATGAAGCTAAAGGACAAATGCAATGGTTGAAATTTGTAAGAGATGAGAAAGTATATTTTGCAACTAGACAAGACTTAGATTATGAAGATATTCTTGAAGACTACAAGCTCCAACGGTACACTATTCTATGGTCGAGATTGAATTATTTTGAATTATGAATGGATCAGATTACAACAAGACTTGAAGGGTTAAGATGACCATTTAAAAGGTGAATCCAATGGTTGTGCATAAGACCATATTCTTGCTTGCAATTTTTGACTTAAAAGAAGATCTTACTTGATTTTTGGAGTCAAAGATGGCTGCAAGTTGCTACACATTTTGTAGGAAATCGTTGGAGATACCAAGGCCAAGATTTGGTGTAAGTTTGATCAAATGGTCAAAGATGACAAAATTGTTGGAGATACCAAGGCCAAGATTTGGTGCAAGTTTGATCAAATGGTCAAAGATGGCTGCAAGTGCACATGACAACTCAAATCTTGCAAAGCTAGACTTGGAAAATGATGCAAGTGCAACGGCTACATATTGTAAGGTCAAGATTTAATGATCTATTCATTCAATGGTCGAGATCTGCACATGTAATTGAAGGTCGAGATTTGAAGATGGAAAAAGATCCAATGGTAGAAATCACAAGAGCTTGGTAAATTATAAAGAGGGGTTCTTCCTCATTCCAACTTGGAGAAGCCAAAATTATATTGAAGAAATTCTTGCTCTTAAAGCTTTCAAGCTAGTTTGTGCCATTGAATCCAAGCTTCTACCCAAGCCACTCTAAAGGCTTCCTCACTATTTTGCTTTTGCAAAGAGGGAGTGCTTCTCATTTGGCTTCTTATTTTCAGATTCGAAAATCCTCATTATTCTTCATTTTCTATCCAACCCGTGAGGTGATATTGTGATTCTTGAGTGTTCCTCAACCCCATTTGCTTAGTGCAAACCTTGAGTGAACCATTTATACCGAACACTTGTAAAAGTCCCTTCATTGGGCAAAAACCTTGTTGAGGTTGAGTTTAAGGGAGGGCTTGAAACCCTTGGTTGTAAAGTTTGAAGATTGTCTTGAAATCTTCAGTTTTAAGGGTGACCTAAAAACCCTTGTGAGTTTTGTGGAGCTCTTGAGAAAACCACATCCTTAGTGGAGGTTGAAAAATCCTAGGTTGGTGAACCTAGGTAGTAGATGTGGGAGAAGAGTCTCCGAACTACTATAAATTTCTGTGTGGACTTTCTTGATTGCATTGCTTGCTTGTTGATTGATTAAGTGTTTTGATTGCAGAATTTTCTGAACCACTAGTCTGTCCATGCACTGTTCACATAGCTAAACTTTGAATTTTAATCTGAATTTTTGATATAGTATTCATTAGGGTGTTGTGATACTGCATACCCAATTTCATTGAATTCTGACTTGATTTGCTAGGTGAAATTTGAGTTGTAAAATCTGTGCGCAGTGTGTTGTTTGAAAAATTCTGTTTTTGCAATTCCTTGATTATTTGATAATTGATCATTCACCATATTGTATCACATCTTGCATTGAAATGAATATTGATTAGGATAATCATTAGAGTTCAAATTTGTGTGCTAATTGTTAATTGACATTGATTTCCTTTTAAATTATAAAAAGATATTCCTATCGGAATTTGGGGACACAATTCACCCCCCCTCTTGTGTTAAGTACGATCCATCAATTGGTATCGGAGCAGGTTTGCTAAAACATAGGATTAACACCCTTATTAGCATTTTTATGACTTACACAAATTTGCATGTTGAGGCCGAAAGCCTTTCTATGGATATTCCACCTATCTTTGATGGTGACTATCCATTTTGGAAGAATAGAATGAGAATATTTATTAAATCTAGAGACATAGATGTATGGAGGGTAGTAAAGGATGGTCCTCATTGTCCTAGTAGGAGTAGAGGAGATGAATGGACAAATAAGGACATTGAATTAATGTGCTTAAATGTTTATGCTATTAATCTCTTTCATATCTCTCTTAGTAGGTGTGGACTTGACCATATTTCCGGATGTACAAATGCAAAGCAAGTTTGGGAAATGATGGAAAGAAAGTATGAAAGGTCAAATGGCGATGTGTGCCTAGTGACCAAAGTGGAGGAGACCTCTAGTGATAAAGAGGAAGAAATCAAGGCCAACCTTTGCTTGGTGGCAAAGGAAGAAGAGTTATCATCCATTCCGGATGATATGGTAAATGATTCTACACTACCCACTTATGATGAATTGAGTAATGTGTATGATGAATTATGTGATGCTCATGGTGACTTAATTTCTAAATACAAGCATGCTACAAAAGAAATATCTAGGCTTGTGAAAATTGAGAAATCACATGTGGATGAGATTAATGACTTGAATGATAAGTATGTTGATCTAAATGCAAAGCATGATAGTATATATTTATCTCTTGATGCTTTGATGAAAGAAAATGAAAATCTTAGAAATGAATTATCTATGCATGCTTCTAGTAGTAACATGGAAAATTGTAATACTTCAAAGATTCATGATTTGAATGCCTTGCATGCTAGAGTGAATGAGTTAGAACAAGAGTTGAGAACATGGGATGAGCATGAATGTATAATTTTGAACAACTCTACTTCTTTGCAACTTGAGCTTGATGATGTGAAAGAAAAGTATAGGATGTTAGAAATTCAATTTTCTAAATTCTCTATGAGTTCATCAAAGCTTGATGAGTTGCTTGCCTCTCAAAGACACTACCTTGATAAGAGTGGACTTGGATTTGATCCTACGAAACTCAAAGAAACCTTGAGTAGTGTTAGTACCATAGCCAAGCCTTCAAAAGGCAAGGCCAAGCTAGCTCATCCCATGGGTGAGACTAGTACCTCTAGGGAAACTCATCCTAGACTAAGGAGAGTTCAACTAAGGAGGTTGTGGGTGCCAAAGGGTTTGTGTGATATTGATGTGAAAGCATATGTGAAGAATTATTTTAATATTAATGTATATGCAATTGTGGCCACTAACCCTAAAGGATCCAATGTTTGGATACCTAAAACGTCTTGATCATACTTTATTTAGATGTGCTATGCATTAGTTTGGGATACTAGGCTTTATTGATTTGTTTCTCCTTTAAAAAAAAATAAAAAAAAAAAAAAAATTGAATGCTAGAACCTAAATGAAGGGGCTAACCAAATATGATTTTTAATGATTGTCATTGAAAACGATTTTATTAGGTTATATGATGCTTGGATGTTGTATGAGAGTTATGCATTTATACTATTTTTAATCTTTATTGAAAAAGATTGCAAATTAAGCATGAAATGCATGATATGTATGACAAAGGTTGAATATGAGGAAATCATTGAACAAATTATTTTTGTAATTTTTGTATGAAGAGAAAACCTAAAGTTATCCACTTTAGGAGTTTTAATTTAAAGATGCTTTTTCTTGAATACAAAAGAAAATCTGGAGAAGTTTGATGATAAAAGTGATATTTGTATTCTTCTTGATTACTTATCTCTTTCTAGTGCACACAATGCTTTTGATGCTAAGCCTAGAATGGTTAAGGAAAGTGTTTGTGTTAATTTTTATGATATAACCACACTTGAGGTCAATGTGCTTGTAGAGAAATAATTTTCAGATTTGAAGGACCTTGGACATCCCAAGGAGTTAATCTAAAATGGTACCCGTGGGGTACTTATTTTGGATGAGGATGCACCATTGGTGAAGAGCTCAAAAGAAGATGAAGATCTCAAATGATGAAGCAACACCAATTGGTGAGGAAAGTGTGCAACCCTTGGGGGAGCAACTTTAAATCAAGGAAAATATATTCAAAACATGGACAAGCACAAACACTCTAAGGAATGAACAAATATTAAAGGAATATCATCAAGATGCTCAAACAAAAAGCTAGGAGGGTTTCGACGGTCATTTCTTAAACCTTTAAACTCCTTTGCATTATTTTTGTTAGATGCTTAACTTTAACTCAATTGCATTTGGGATGTTTGATTTTGGATGATATATGCTTTAGACATGATTAAATGATGATGATACGTGCATTAAGTTTGAATGAAGCATCATGGGTGCATATTTGCTTAATTGGTATCTCTTGTTGTTTTTAATTGGATTGGAATACATTGATGATATGTGGTATGCATATTTTCTCAAATATTCATTGGTATGCATGATTGAAGGGGGAGCATGCCCTAAGTCTAGAAATTCATGTTTTATCATTAATTGAAAAAGATAGAACGTATGTTAAGTTTCTTAAGTGAACTTGTTGCATCTCTATAATTTGGAAGCAATATGTGGAATACATGACTTCTAGTGTGCTTTTATTACTATTCATGAATGCATGTATTTGGTTGGTGTCAACTTCTCTCCCTATTCCCTCTGATTGACTACATTATGGGGAAGAGATAATGATTAGAAAAGATGCATTAAAATGACATATTCTAAATTGGTATACTTTCATGCGATATTTAGTATTTGACCTTTTATTGACGAAACATACTTATCTTGTATCAAGCATGATGCATCCTTAAACTAGCACTTGAACTGACATATGAAATGGTTTATAGACCAAAGTTTAAGGGGGAGTGCATTTGGCATGTTTTGGTGAGAAGTATGTATGCTACTATACTTGAAGTGAGGGAGAGCTAATATGAACATTACTTTGTACTCGATCTATAGCTCACTTCATTTGCATGATTGGAAACAATTAAGAATTTGAGTATAAAATGAGAATTTCAATTAAATCTTAAGATCTTTTTGATAATTACAAAAAGGGGGGAGAAAAAATATAGTTTTTGGATAAAGATTGTAGTTCTTGGAAAAAATGGTACATCTTTAGAAAACTACATTGCACATTTTGGAATCATCAAAAAGGGGGAGATTGTTGGACCAAGACTTAGTGTCTAGTCAACATTGTGTTTTTGATGATTGTGTATGATTGTATACTAAAATGTGTGTGAGCATGCTTGACTTGAACATATCCTAAAATGCTAGAAAACATGCTTAAATGGTTATTTGATTAATTGTTTAATATCTTAATTGTGCATATACACTTAAATGAAGGCTTATGCATATCTCTATGTGAATTTGATATCTATATATTTTTGAGATAGTGCTGGAAATTTAGTTTTGAAAACAAACATACATGGACTAAGTTAGGGAATTAATCTTCTAATGATCATAATTTATCTTAACCAACTTAGGTCCAAATGACTTGAAACTTGAACCACATGCACATAAAAGTCTAATATATGTTCTAGGACTATAATCATGATAAATTAAGTGCATCACATACACATTTAGTCATATGCTTAAATTCCGCCAAAACTAGGTCTTACCTAATTTTGTGCATATGTGTTCTTTGTGAACGTGGTGAACCAAATGAACTCCGATTTAAATGAAATTTTGTGTGCATCTTAGTTTTATCACTATGAACATATTTGACTTAGTAAAGTTCAAGAGAAAAGGTCATTTACAGTGAGTTTGTAAAATGACATTGAATTTACACTTAAAATTTATCGATTTCACTATTAGTGACTTATTTGCTTGGTTGAGTGACCAAACGATTTCCGATTGTTATGAAATTTTATATGGACATTCTAATATATATAAAATGATTTATCATGCAGTAATATGAATTTTCTGGGTTGTTTTTCTAATGTAATTAACCTATGCGCTCTATATGAAGCTCTTTGAGCTTACATGCAATTGGGGAGTTCTACCTCCTATTTCTTTGTAGGTTAATCATCATGAGGATGTTATATCACTCAGAATTCAGTTTGCTCAAGTGAATTGAAGTCCGGTTTTCAAGTATGAGCTTGGATCTCTAGAAAACCAAGAAAAACCTTTGTTCATCAACCTTCCACTAAGGCATTTTGATTGATGATTGGAATTAGCCTTGGAGCTGTATAATATGGATATATTGGTGCTGTCAAATTCAGAGTTTGAAGTCAAGATTCAGACATGGACATTAAATGTTACACAAGGTGTCCGATTTAAGCAATATATGCCACATGAAGACATTTGTGCATGAAGGCTATACGGACCAAGTATATGAAGTCTAGAGCAGTTGAAATTAATTGATTTAATGTTCTAGAAGATGTCTCAAGCTTTGGAAAATGTCTCTACACATTTGAAATCAAGAGACCAAGCTTGCTTAAAGATTGCAGGGAATGTTAAAGAGCTCATTTGAATTCAAGAGAGATACATGTTTAAATTTGCTTGGCTATGAAGTTGCCAACAAGGTCTTTTCAAGAATGTTATTGCAAGCATGTGTGAAGGGTCAGCCTTGCTATTGGGACATGTTGGTCACGTGAATGATCTCTTGTCTTCATCAAACAAGATCTTGCACATGCTTCCTTTATTGAGGTCAATGATCAGATTTTTGTGAGAAGAAAATTGATGAAGCTAAAGGACAAATGCAATGGTTGAAATTTGTAAGAGATGAGAAAGTATATTTTGCAACTAGACAAGACTTAGATTATGAAGATATTCTTGAAGACTACAAGCTCCAACGGTACACTATTCTATGGTCGAGATTGAATTATTTTGAATTATGAATGGATCAAATTACAACAAGACTTGAAGGGTTAAGATGACCATTTAAAAGGTGAATCCAATGGTTGTGCATAAGACCATATTCTTGCTTGCAAGTTTTGACTTAAAAGAAGATCTTACTTGATTTTTGGAGTCAAAGATGGCTGCAAGTTGCTACACATTTTGTAGGAAATCGTTGGAGATACCAAGGCCAAGATTTGGTGTAAGTTTGATCAAATGGTCAAAGATGACAAAATTGTTGGAGATACCAAGGCCAAGATTTGGTGCAAGTTTGATCAAATGGTCAAAGATGGCTGCAAGTGCACATGACAACTCAAAGCTTGCAAAGCTAGACTTGGAAAATGATGCAAGTGCAACGGCTACATATTGTAAGGTCAAGATTTAATGATCTATTCATTCAATGGTCGAGATCTGCACATGTAATTGAAGGTCGAGATTTGAAGATGGAAAAAGATCAAATGGTAGAAATCACAAGAGCTTGGTAAATTATAAAGAGGGGTTCTTCCTCATTCCAACTTGGAGAAGCCAAAATTATATTGAAGAAATTCTTGCTCTCAAAGCTTTCAAGCTAGTTTGTGCCATTGAATCCAAGCTTCTACCCAAGCCACTCTAAAGGCTTCCTCACTATTTTGCTTTTGCAAAGAGGGAGTGCTTCTCATTTGGCTTCTTATTTTCAGATTCGAAAGTCCTCATTATTCTTCATTTTCTATCCAACCCGTGAGGTGATATTGTGATTCTTGAGTGTTCCTCAACCCCATTTGCTTAGTGCAAACCTTGAGTGAACCATTTATACCGAACACTTGTAAAAGTCCCTTCATTGGGCAAAAACCTTGTTGAGGTTGAGTTTAAGGGAGTGCTTGAAACCCTTGGTTGTAAAGTTTGAAGATTGTCTTGAAATCTTCAGTTTTAAGGGTGACCTAAAAACCCTTGTGAGTTTTGTGGAGCTCTTGAGAAAACCACATCCTTAGTGGAGGTTGAAAAATCCTAGGTTGGTAAACCTAGATAGTAGATGTAGGAGAAGAGTCTCCGAACTACTATAAATTGCTGTGTGGACTTTCTTGATTGCATTGGTTGCTTGTTGATTGATTAAGTGTTTTGATTGCAGAATTTTCTGAACCACTAGTCTGTCCATGCATTGAAATGAATATTGATTAGGATAATCATTAGAGTTCAAATTTGTGTGCTAATTGTTAATTGACATTGATTTCCTTTTAAATTATAAAAAGATATTCCTATAGGAATTTGGGGACACAATTCACCCCCCTCTTGTGTTAAGTACGATGCATCAATTGGTATCGGAGCAGGTTTGCTAAAACATAGGATTAACACCCTTATTAGCATTTTTATGA